>NW_009647425.1:1106116-1241024 GCF_000708025.1 Charadrius vociferus | reverse complement strand
GTGGTGCTTAGAGACATGGTTTAGTGGTGGTTTTGGCAGTGTTAGGTTGATGGTTGGACTTGATGATCTTAAAGGTCTTTTCTAATCTAAACAATTCTATGATTCTATGATAAAGGTATATCTTCTATAATTCTTGGTATACAGTATGCTGAAATAAAGTTTGGGGGGATTCTACCAGGTCTTCCCAACTGGTTCCTTGTAGCCAGCTTGCATCCCATTTGGGCTGCTTGGGAGATGTCAAAAGGACACAGCAAGAGTCAGGCACAATACCTAAATTCCCATCTAACTGCAGAAATAAAAATAGTTGTGTATGGTTGTGCAAGTTTGTACACCTACACAATAATGTCTTCGTTTTCCAAGCATCTCTTCCTGATGAATATTGCAGATAAGACACTGTTTAGAAATGCAGTCCTGACTGTGTGTCGTGGTTTAGGCCAAATCGGCTACTGGGGACCTGGAGGACCCCAGATGGGACCGACAGATGCTCTCCTCTACCCCTCTTCAAAGAGAGGGGCAGAGGAGGAAAAAGAGACTTACGAGTTTAGAAGGAACTAAACTACTTTAATGAAATATTAATAATAAAATAAAAAAAAAAAAGAAATAATGACATATATACAAAACTGTATAGAGAGAGAGAGAGAGAGAGAGAGAGAGAGAGAGAGAGAGAGAGAGAGAGAGAGAGCATTGTAGGAAGAGAGAGAGAGAGAGAGAGAGAGAGAGAGAGAGACGACCTTTCGATCCCTCAGCCTTTATACTGAGCATGAGGCAGATGGGATGGAATACCCTGTTGGTCAGTTTTGGGTCACCTGTCCTGTCCGCTCCTCCTTGCAGGTGGGACCCCACTATGCTTTTCCGCTTCCGACCCTCCAACGGGGCAAATAACAAAGTTGGTTGGCCTTGGGTGTTATAGCAATAAGTATAAGCCAGAGCCTCTCTGCATACCATGCCTGGGCATCAGCTATAAACATAGGTCTTATCACCCTGAGAGAGTGAACATTGTCTGCACAATATGCTGTTAATTTCAGTTGTTAGAGAGGCCCAGCTAAGAAGCGAAGTTACTGACCAAAATTGGTTCTGTTTTACCTCAAACCAGGACACTGTGATGGATGTAATGGCAAGTAATCATGCCAAGAGCAAGTATGGATGACCGTTGTTTTACATTTCAGAAGTAAAGAGAATTCTTTGATAAATAGATCTGGTCTTCACTAAATGAAAGATAGAATTGCAGTCTCTTATATGATAAATAATCAGTGTTCACGCCAAGCTCAGATTTCAGAGGCAGCGCCCTTCAATTACAGGGACAAATATACATTAGGATAGGAAAGGTAGACAATGAAGTGTATTTTTTGTGAGAAAATACTGCCTGCCCTGTTTTTTCTACACCTTAAATAGAAAAGGGAAGAGCGATTATTTCTTGATACAGTGCAGATGTATCTCTTCTTCCAAACGGAAGAAGAGATACACATTTTGCAATGTGTTATTGCTTTACGCCTTGAGGCCACCATGGTTACAAATGCCTCAAGTATTTGAGGAGTTTTAGCCACTGGGATAGTTCCTTAATGTCTGAAAATCACTACTGTCTAGCTGTAGGTGGGTAGTCACCTCTGAGCCTTGAATTTAGCCTTTTCATCTCTGCAAACGCTGAAACTCAGCTCTACTTTTAACTTTTCTCCACTTCGCATCGGTTCACCCGCACTCATCTTCATTTCTTAGCTCTCTGCCTGGTGGCTAGCATGATGGAGCCTGATTCCAGATTGTGGCTTCTAGATGCTATGGAAACAGAAATAAATATTTTTACCATTTTTTGTATTTCATATTATGTAAGTGCACTAGTAACAATGCATGGCACCGGGAATGCAGTGCTTGAATGTGCTGTGCAGAGCTTACTCTTTGTTGCTTAGCAATTAAATGTATGCACGTAGCAGCAGCACTGACAAAAATGCTAATAAAAGGTGACAAGTTATATCTTCAGAAAAAATTACACAATTAAGAAAAAAATCTCTGACAAGATACAGGAGCAGCAGCAAATGGTACATACGGATAGATCTTGTCCCTCCTGAAGGCAAGATCTTCAGGTACTGGCCACTAGAGGGGCTGAGATGATGGGAATAGAAGGTATCCACATTTATAGCATGGGCTACAGACACACAGTTGTGCAAACATCATGGTAAGGCTTTTTGTTGTTGTTGTTGTTGTTCCTTTATTATTTGTACATATTTTTCTCTGTAAAATGTCTAGAAACCTGTTCTGTTTTCTTTGTTTCATTTTTCTCCTTGGTGTTCAGGTTTGCAGATTTTTCACAGCATCTCTTTCAATCGAATTTCTGACTTTCCTAGCAGATCCTTGTTTCACAGTATAAGGTTTTATTTATATAACGTAATGCAACCTATTGTGTTAATGTAAATAGATTTCTCTATAAAATTGCTTCTTTAGGAATACCAAACTGCTTTTTTTTTTGTTTCTTTTGTTGTTTTTAATTCAGAGCAAACATGAAGCAGAGGAACTGCATTGTAGGCTGCAATTCTCAAAAAAGCCCAGCATTTAAAGACTCCTTTCTTTCTGGGATTTGTATGTTTAACCTTTCGCTCCTTCTCTCTCATCTTTAGTCTTCTAAAATCTCTGTCACTTGCGTTGTGCTGAGGAAGCGCACTTCTTCTTGGACTGGTTAATACTTATTAAAACACTCGCCTCGGTGTGGGTAAACATAGATCGTCAAGCTTATTTTAGAGCTTTTTCTGAACCAGCTTGACACATTGTTGCATGAAATTCTTTTCTCTACATTAAGAGAATCACTTACAGGCTGGAAGTAATTACTCTTAAGTCGTCTATTAACGTCTGCGGTATTTAGCAAATATTTCTAGTTATGTGCAGGATTTCAATACTTTTTCTTCTAGCAATTCTTTTCATTTTTTTAGAGCTTTCCCTCATTAGATTTCTGCTCACCAAAGTGCTGATTCTGCACTTGACAGTCTGCCTGCATAGTGAATTGCAGGATCCGGGCCCAATTTTGATCTATTTATATTACAGTCCATTTCATTTTAACTGAATGCAAGTACTAATTTGGCCGTACTTGCTTTCAGCATTATCTCAGGTTGTGCCAAATCATCAGACAGTCCATTTGGAGTTTGGCGGGCTTTGCTGAAACTCCTGCATTTTTGGTCAAGTGCTATTGAAAAATGCTGCTATTTATCAAACCAAAGTAGCCTAACTCTTGGCTTGGTTCGACAATCCCAGTTCCCTATCCCGTGCCTTAGCAAATAAGATGGACCCTGAATCGGTGCAGATCAGATTGTATTCTGTGTAAATGAAATTAATCAAACTTCTTTTAATTCATATGCTATACCTTTTAAGAAATAAAAATGAAAGCATAGGGTAAAAATAATGGTGACAAATCGGAATATTACTTGTCTTTTCTTCCCTGGATTCTTTATGAGTGTATTGATAGAACAAGAATTGAGATAACTGCACACAGAACAATACTGTCATATGATGCAAACAGCAAAAGGCAATTCAGAGAGATTTTCCAAGCTAGTCCACTTTATGTTCACTTCACTTGTTGTATTTTTTTCCAAAAAGGAGTTTTTAGCATGAGTTAAGCAGGCAGGAATTATACCATACAGATGAAACTATATCTCAGAGCCAAGCCCGATAGGGTAAGGAAATGATAGTGCAAGATAGAAAGGGAGTAGAAGAGCAACAGATCGTTGTGTTAAAATATCTTGTGTACATTTGGTTATAATCTCTTTAATGAGATTGTTTACAACTTATTCAGGACACTGAATAAAACATCCGCAAAAGGAAAGATCTGAATCCACTGTGATGATATAAACCCAAATTTCCCTGATTTCCCTTTTCCCTCTTCCTCCTACTCCAGTAAATGTTATCATGGCAAAATAAGCTTTGAGAGAATCAGTTTGGTTTGTGAAATACTTTTCTCCAAGGGCTGTATTTTGAAAGCTATTTCCAAATAAGCCTGTGCTATCCAGAAGTAACAGAAATTTTTCATGCCCTAGAAAGATTTTTTTACACATATTTATGTATTTCTTCCTTCCCACGTTACCTGCAGGGACATGCAAACACGATGTCTGCATGTCTGTATATACGTATGTGTGTGCGTGTATATGATGGAATGTGAAAAAGCAAGTTCTTCACAGAAATGTCTACTTAAA
This sequence comes from Charadrius vociferus, assembly GCF_000708025.1. Taxonomy (NCBI): domain Eukaryota; kingdom Metazoa; phylum Chordata; class Aves; order Charadriiformes; family Charadriidae; genus Charadrius; species Charadrius vociferus. The sequence goes on along the minus strand of NW_009647425.1, from coordinate 1,236,855 downwards.
TGTCTGCCTGGAAATGCATGCGGTATGTTCTTTTTTAAGTAGCCGCCTCCTGGTAGTACCTTCACTCAGATTCTCACCATTCCCATGTAGTGTTCTGTAAATACCCTGTGAGAATGACTAGCAGGGAGGATGATCTTGCATAACAGGCAGCTGACTAATTTAGACCAGGAACATTGATCTACAATGACTGAAATAGTCTCAGTCTTTTTCCAATTTCGACGTTTGAAGTTTTGGGATTACGCTCGTGGATACCTCTGTAGTCCAGTCTCTGGAAGTCACTGTTCTTGGTATGGTGCACTATATTGTACCATTTCAGTTAGAGCAAGGAAAGGATAAACCATTCCAAATATCAGAGAACGGGTAGGATTTTGTGTGTCATGTGTGTTCCTGACACATAGAGGGCTATGTTAAATTTTTGTAAATGACCTCTATACCACTTCCTTAGCTATACAGAATCATAGAATCATTATGGCTGGAAAAGACCTTTAAGATCATCAACCATAACAGACCATCTTCTACATCTTTCTGAGCATGCTACCTTGTCCTCCATACTTTATTTACCTTTCTGAGCACTGTACCTTGACCTAAGCTGCTGTTCTTTTTTATCCAATTAGATTAATTCAGGTTTTCGTAAAAAGACTGCCTCCAAAAAACTTACTGAAATCCTGAAAGTCTGTTATCCACCTCTCACCTTTATCTTCTTCAGTTGTGGACCACCCAAGTAAAGACTGGAACTGTGGGGTATGTTTCAGGGGTACATTAATGGTGCCACTTCTGTGGCCACCTAAGCTCACTGGGCTTTGAGACATTGATTTAAAACAGTGCCGGACACTGCAAAGAGGCAGGACTCGCTCGAGGACTGGTCTGTTCTGGGTCTGAAGCCAAGGGATGAAGCTGAGCTTGCAAGGTGGGAATGTCTTTGAGCATAAGTGATTGCAAATCAGTAGAGCCTCTTGGAGGTCATCTCTGGTGCTTTCATCTGATTGATACCCAACTCTTACCATAGGTGTTTACACAGATTCAGTGCTATTGAGTAATATGTGTCTGTATTTGCAAACACAGGTGAGAGTCCACTGGGCTCTTTCTTTGCCACCGTTGAGCTTCTCTTTATCCATGCTCTTGCACTTCTAATAGAAGAGACATAAAAAAAATTTCAAATGCACTATTATACATGTGCTGCATAAACAGATACACATCTTACATTCTTTTCTACCATAAAAATATGACTCATCACTGCAACTAGTTTTGTTTTGAATAACAGCAAACTGGATATGAAATCCTAAAGTAGAAAGTAGTTGGGGAAGAAATGACTGTGTAGTTTGCTAGTTTTGTTTTAAGCAATGAATCCTGTAAAAATAACCCCAGTGCTTTATGAAATATATGTCCATTAAAAAAAAACCCACTAAACTTAGAACTGTAAAATTTGTTGCGACTGCTTCTGTTTATTTAGCTTTGTATTCTTACTGCAAAAATACATATCAAATGAGAAAAAAACAGAAAAAGAATAGGTTAAGAAATGAGTAGCCGGTTGTGCAATGAAATTTTATAGGAAAAGAAGCATTATTTTTTTTGTTTTTTTTTTTTTTTCCCCAAATATCTCTTGCTTACAGTAAACAGCTTAGCAGGCTTAATCTCAAATTGGTTCATATTAACTGCTTATACCTAACTTGCAGAATGCATCATTATGAAAAAGGTACACTTGTTTGAGTCAAAATTTTCTTCCTTACTAACACCAGAAGAAAGTGATGGGTAAAATTTAGAACACTATTGTATAATAAATGAGTAATCTGAGAAAATTTAATGCATAGACAACAGTCTCTCCTTGCTGTGCTGTTGCTCAGATACACAGCTTGTCTGAATCTAAATAGATTGATTTATAAAAAGTGAATATTTGGTGATACATACCCTGCAAGCCTGAAAAACAGTGAACGGGAAGAATAATATTGATATAACCGGTTGCCTATTTGAATAAGCCCTTACAGGAGTACAGTAAGCTACAGTGGGGTTAAGTTTTTAAAATTACATTGTGATACACGTTTTGGTCTGTGACTGGGAGAAAAGGGAGTTCAGAGACATCTACTCAAAGGCATTTTTTTCATTCCTGTTCAGTGCAGAAGAGGAGCTCTTCTGTGAGAATAGTTTGGCACAGAGCCCACATCCCAGCAACGGAGAGGATGCAGTTAGACTTCCATATCATTTATAAAGTGTGTGATTTGGTGCTCTCAGCATTGTCAAGCTCTTTAACAGTATTAGTATGTTTCTGGAGGTATTTGTTAATCAATTGATAGAAAAGACTAGCTTGTTCTTTGTCCAGTAGAGAAAGCCTTTGCAACAGAAAGGATTATAAACATCCTCTTTGATAATCTCAGCATTTTAAAACATTTCTAAAACTTCATATTAACTACCGGTGCTCTGTTTCCCGCTGAATGTGTTTATCAAGATATTAGTGGGAGATATTTTGGCTGTCTATTTCTAATGAGATGCTAGTGGTAAGGAGTTCATGAACCCTTTGCCTTTGGGGCCCATTCTCTTCACCAGAATGAGAGTAGCCTTCAATCTGTGGCATTTTATGGATGCCGCAAAATCAGTCTGGCAGGCTCGCTGTTGGAGACCATTCAAACGAAGAGGCAGGTTTCGGGGAAAGCTTGGTTTTATTTTCAGCTGCTCAGGCTTTGCAGAAGGTGAGGTGGCTGAGGCTTGAGGTTGGCCTCCTTGCTCCCGCTGGAAATCCCTGCTAAGGGGACAGCGGCTTGGTGTGCTATTTTGAGTACGTGCTGACCTGTGGATAAATGAAAGAAATTAGAGTCGCAATTAGGCCATTTTAACAGCTGAGGGAATATTTGCCCTCTAGATGGAGCTGTCCACTTGTGTTACAGCAGAGTTGAGGACAAGCATAAAGACCACAGATGAAATCTCTCTCCTGGAAGGCTGTTCAGCACAGCCCCGTGGCTCAAGTATGGCAGTGGGTAACACTTACAGACTCTCCTCTGCCTGCCTTGCAGATGTGGGGATGGCAGAATAGGCTGCAGGGCAGATTTCCCTCTTCATAGCAAAGATTTTTATGCCTGCTTCCATCCCTGGCTATTTTCTCACAGGCTTTCTCTGCTCTCTCTTCTTGTACACCACTTGCAGCTCACTTTGTCTCTCAGCATCTTCCAGACCCACAAAAGTTGCCATTTTCTTAGTAACTTCATTTTCTCCTTAAATCTCTCTGCCAGCTGTGTTCTATATGATAATGGCTTTTTTATAGCTGTGTTTTCTTTATACTGTGTAGTCGATTGCTATGATTGTGAATCTGCACTATATTTGTCTGTGCTTTAGGTAAAGGGGGGGCATGTCTTCTATGCGCTTGTAGCCTTACTTGGAATGATTTCTAAGGCATAATTCATAGCTTTACAGGTCATTCGATCCTTAACTTGGATTAATTTAATCTAAACGAGGTCTGTATTTGTCTTAAATATTGTCCCATTTTAAATTACCTTGTTCATGGGTACTCTGGATACTCTGCCATATCTTGTAATGCTGCAGCTGAACCCCTATATGAAGCCGTATTTAGGGCTGACTGCTCGGTTCCCAAGAAGCTGGGGCTGTGAATTTTCATTGTACTGGGTATATGTCTTCCCAAACAGAAGAAAATGTGTTTCTGTGCCAACCAGCTTGTAACATATTTTAAGTAGCATGATGTGACATACTTAATAGTTAGTATACAGAGGTCACTTTATTTTTTTGGCATTTCTCCCAGTAACAGAAAAGCTTAAAAGTCAGAGTAGCACTCTACCAATAAATATCAGCCTTTTGGTGTACTCTCCTTGCACAGTTACCCAGCTTTCATAAGCTCCCACTGAACTGCTATTTTATTTTTGCTGAAACCTGGACACATATGCATTTAGTGAGACTTCATCAGAAAGAAAACCTTTTTCACATTCTCATTTATATTGAAAAAAAATGAGCAGTGAATTGTTCAATACTATTCATACCGCTTTCTATTACTTAGATATTGATGACTTCTGTTGAAGGCATAAAGTAGTTGCCTTGTGACATGTTTGTCCTTGAAGATTGGAGATTTCAGGCCACGGATTAAACTATTTTAAACCAACAGCTGAGTTCTTTGAACTGCTAGGGAGTACTCTGCTCCCTCTTTAATGTACCTAGCTGCCATAAATGGAAATTGTGCATGAAAAAGTGACCACTGCTGATGTGGTGTTTCATGTGACATGTAATGCGTTGGCCAACGTCTGTTATCATGAAAATGTGGGACTACAGGCAAAGCTTTGTTTTTCAATTGCGTTAAGAAAGTAATGGTATGACAGACAGTATTCTTAGTCCTTACAGGTTGAAAATTTGATGGGAATATAACCTACCAACTAAAAACTCAGTATCAAGTGAAATTTGCTTATCTATCTTTTAAGAAAGTGTTTATTATTTTGGGAAAGCTCCATTTGTGACTTTTGGGGGTTGTTTGAGTACCTGCAGCTGGCAATGCTAGAAGAGATTATGTGCAATTGGGTGTTGAGGGGACTATATATCCTGCCTCAGAGGCAGGAACAAGCCTCTGAAGGCATTGCTTCTTTACGAACTATAGCTATAGTTCAATGTAATTCCTGCTAGAGGGTTTCAAGTATTCTATCTGTGTGTCCTGTTCCCAGTGAGCACTCTGCCCTTCCTTAAAAAGGAGGAAAAGGTTCTCAGTGAAACCTTCTCAAAGGACCTCGTTGAGGGTATGGAAAGTAATATTAAGAACTTTCACCTAAAGGGATCATCAGCAAAATCAGATACAGGGAAAATGGAGGGAAATAGCTGAACTGATAAAGACTGCATTGATCTCTCTCTGTTGGATATGTCACCTGGGGACTAAAGGCTGTAAGGAGGTATTGAGGTGAAGAGTGGAAGAATAGGTTACTTTTACGTAGGAGGAGTGGCAGTGGTGGGTCAGGCAGCTTTTCAAAATAACAGACGACAGCAGGGAGCAAAATCACCTGGCACGCTGGGAGGAACTTAAGTACAAACCTACCTGCAGTAAAAGAATAAAAGTAAGAAATGTTTTTTAGTGACTGCCGAGGACACAGCCACTGGACACAGTTTTAAAGAACAGTTTTATGGTATACTAAATGACAGTGAATTCAGGAAATAATGTAAGGTCTAGCCAGTTTGACATTTATGTAAGAATACTGAAAGGAAGACGCATGCTGATTACAGTAAGATAAAGCAAACAAAAAAAATTAGTTTTACTTATAGCTAATTCTTATTACAACAGACAGGGAATCTAATCAGGGAAGACCAACTTTTAATTTTCTTAGAAGTGGGAAGATTTACAACAATACTAAGTGTATTTCATCTGAATTGGGCTTGCCAAATCCCCAGCTAGTGCTTCTCGTCTGGCATCCGGCACAGCGCTTTCTGGGTTTCAGCTTTGCACTGGCCCACAGCAGAGAGCTGTTTCGCACACGCTGCTGAAGCCGGGGTCTAACAAAGCATTCCCACCACAAGGTTTCTACTGCAATAATTGTCCTTATCCACAGATGTGTGATAATATGCCTCAGCTAAGAGCCTAAACTTAAAAAGATAAAAGCAACACAGCTAAAAGACTCATAAACCAAAGAGATTTTTTTTTTTATCTGAATAATTTTGGTGCATTTGGTGAATTTTAATGCTTATGGAAATGAAAGATTTTATTGGAGGCAAAGCAAGTGTAGGCAGTAACCATAGTGACTTCTACACATATCAGCTTTGCCAGTGTGCTTCAGTTCTAGTCTGCAAAATCCTAGTTATCGAACATTTGTAGGCTCTTATTGGGCGATCAGGATGAAGGGTTGATGCAGGGGGGTTATTGTCCTTTCATTAGAGACGAGACTCACAGGAACACAACAGTCTTTTGCCAAGTTTCTCACTGAGGTCAAGGCTAAATTATGAAAGCATCAAAGGTTGCCATTGTGCCTACTAATGTTATTGCTGATGCTTTTCCTTTGCGTGCTGGCAGGGTTAAATAATCTATCAGTGATACCCACATTTTTGTCGTATCATTCTCTGACCCTTAGCCACACTGAAAGAAGAACCGGTTGACAGATGTACTGTCATATGCTTTTCTGAGCTTTTGCTAGAGGATTTTACTTCTTCTTCCTTACCACTGTTAATAACTAGTCTTGCGCACATTGTCTTTCTGCAAGAAACATGAAATTTAATAGAAATGATCTACTGAAAGAATATTTCTACTATTTTGTTTGCTTTGTCAGAAATAACTTCACTATTTTTAGTAGTCATGCTAAACAGTCCTTTCACTGCACATTTTAACTGCCACAGCTTATGCTAGAAGCCTCTGGATTTATTCAAGCTAAAAAAAAAAGAATTAAAAGTTGTAGTACATGTCGGCTTGGGAACTTTCTTTTGGGATGGGAGCAAGGTTCTCTGAAATGAAAATGTAGACAGATAGAGGAGGCAGATGATCTAACAGCTATTATATGGAATTATTTTATATTTGAGTATTGAATATTGCCATTTGAGTATTGTATATAATTTCATGAAAGTATTCGGCGGTTTCTTTCATTACAAAAATGTGGTTTCCCTATTCCGTGTTGTGAATATTTTTTTTCCCCGAAAAAGGAAACATTAAATATAATTCAATTAGTATCTAAAATAAAAGGCAGAGTCGCTGATAAAACAGGCCTCGTAAAGATTGTGATAAGTCAACATACATTATTGATTATTTTGATGTGTGTAAATACATGCAGCTGTTTACCTTTATTAAGTTAACATGTAAGATTGAAGAGAATTTGCATCAAAATGTATTTTGCCACATATTGTGGCATCCAGTCTACCGCATTTCCTCCCATTTTTTTATATCTAGCTCAGATTTGGCGCTAGGGAAAAGTCATTTTAGTACTACAGGTTTTTCTACCTTTGAAAAACTCACCAGTGACACACTAGTACTTTAGAGTTTGACTTTTCAAATTTATAGGGGATGAAACAAGTACATTGTCAAGCTGTTGCATGTATTCTGTATGAAGTAGGGTCTCAGAAGAAAAGCCCTTCAAGAGGGCTTTGTAAAACAGATAGTAGGAAACAGTTCTTCCTTTGAAGGCCTCTCAATTTATTTAAACAAAACAGAGTCTTTGTTTTTCTGATTGTATTTCAAATGAATGGGCCAAAGCATGGGTGTCTGTATGAACTCAGTTTTCTTGAGTGTTGTTATTCCAAGATGCTCAAAAACAGCAACAAAAAATACCGAGCCCTATATTTTTTTCCATAAGAGCTAAATCATTCCATCTCACTTAACTAATGTATTGATTGACTTTATCGAGTCCATAATAGTTCTGAGTTTATGAGCTGTGATGCCTGGAAATAGATTAGTGCCAGTGCCTATGATGAGATATGGCCAGAAGACAACTGTTTTGTCTCACGGCAACATTTGAGGTTACAGAACCTGAATTTGTTTCACCTTCGGAACAAAGTTTGTCATCTCAGATCACTGTGTATCAGCCAGAACAAGGACCTGAACGTGATGTCAAACCCCACAGCATGTTTCAACTTGAAAAGGTCCAAACTCCGATACTCCAGCTGATGTAGCACAACACACATTTTATGTTGGGCTTACACAGTAGTCATATTTGCATACTGGAAGTACAAACCAGAATTTTCTTTACACACTGAACAGTCAAGGTGACGTTGTTATTATTAGCAAATATCCAAGACATGTTAATGAGAACTTGTGAGCTGTCTACTTCTCCTGGCTGTGTCTTGCTTCCACTTGGAGCCTCACATGTGTGAGGTTCCTCCTTTGGGCTCACCAGCCCCTGAGGAAGCATTCAAGCTGCGTGCAGCTGCTGACGCACATCTCTTCCCCCTTCCCCAAAATCTTGTTTATCTGCTTTTGCTTTTCCCTGATGCGTTCTCCTTGGTTTCTTACACAACGCCAAATCACAAAATCATAGTCATCTTATTCCCTGGGCTAAAACCTCAGATCCTCCTTTCCTCTTCCTTATATTTTTCCATGGTTTCTAGGATGATTTCTTTGAGCAGCATCTTCATTTTTGTCATGAACTCTACTGGCCATCTTTCAAGACACCAGTAATGTGTAAAATCCAAACCACATAGGAAAATATTGTCTTGCATCACTTCTACATCTATTTGAACTTACAAAATTGGGAAGGAGAAGGGGAAGGGAAAGGGGAAATCAAAGCAAGGAACGCAGAATGAAAGACCTGTGTTTGTCATGCGACATAGATCAGAAAACAAAAAGAAAGGTAAAAGCCTGTCATTTATCACAAGTCACTGGTAACTATTTTTTCTCAAAACAAGAAAGGCTCAGAAAGTCTACACTGACATTCTCAGGCCAGTGGATTATGAGGCCATGTTACCTGAGAAAAATATTTGCAGATTTGGTAAAAAAAAATGCCCGTTACAAAGTTTGCTAAAATTTAACAGTGCAAAGTTGAGACACTTCTTAACTGCTGCAAGCTTACACATCTCCACAGGGAGAGCAGGTGTTTACTGTTTATTTTTCTTTTCTAATAATCATTTTGAGATACCAAGTTCTTGGGTACATGCTGAAAATGCTACTGCAAAGAAAAGGCTAGAAGCTCTGAAAAGGAAGAAAGGAAGGGTGGGCTATTAAGAGCCTCTTAAGTTAAGCCCTCTGGAGTTGTTGACAAGAAGAAAAAAGTGAACTTTTTGAAGCAATCTCATTTTCTTTAAAAGAAGGAATTGATGGTACATTTTTTTGTGTTACTATTGGTATGTGGTCTTTCAGGATTGTCTTTCTCTTTGTTATTATAATTGCCATTCTTCAACATTTGCATTGAAGGGCCACCAGAAATTTTTGCAGTCTTGTCTCCAAATGACCAAGGGATTGTTGCTCACAAAGCTGTCCTGCTCACACATGCATCTTCCACCTTGGTAATATCAGAATATGAAATATTTCTGACATCCTAGCTTGTAAGAACCCTCTTTTTTGTGCCACAGGTTTATGACTATACCATAGCTTTGCTGGTCAATGTTAGGACCGTTTTATAGCTTTGATCTTCAATGAAGAAAACTATCTCTATAAATTGCCTGTCTGCCAATGGGAATGTTTTGTCACAATAGCTATAATTTATAGAGAATCCTGATCTGAAATGCTCTGAGAATTAGATTTATAGGCTACAAGGATGAAGCCTGCCAACCATCTGACCTTTCGCTCATTCTACCAGGCGTCCTACAGTATTGAGGTCTATGGTAGAAGACAGAATTTAGTTACTCCTTATATTAAACAGTATTTTGCACAAACTTTTGGGCCATGAATGTTTCAACACAGCTCCCTTTCAAAGCAGTGGGCAGTTCCACTGAAAAGAGAATGACTTAGTAAAATGCACTTTTCCAAAGGCATAATGACATCAAACATAACTTTTTATTCAATTCTTCAATTTTTCCAAACAGTGGTGATTTATTTAGGAGGGTCACTAGATGCAAACCATGGTCATCCCTTATCAATCAACAAATGGGCTAACCAGGCTTTGAAAAACAAAGCAAAGCCTCCCTTAAGAATTTTAAATATTTCTGCTCTCAATTATTTTAATATTAATATGAAAATGAAAATTATGTGTTTTCCCATCAGAATGTGTCACTTTTTATTTGGTAGATTTTTTTTTTACACCTGTATTCCTAATGGAGTGTGAAATTAAAATGAACATTCATGTTTTCTTTGGGATACCAGGATTGCAGCTGGTGGTATAGAAATGAGTTTATGAACAGAGCTTTTTCCTGATTGTTTTAGCAATTAAGTAATAATTTATTGTGATTATTATTCTTAAGAATGTATTTAGGTATGATATTGGCAATAGATATTTCTAACTTTTTATTGGGTAATAGGATTTTGGCAAGTAATTAAAAACTGCAGATTATTCTTCATCATCATTATTATATTATGACAAATTACATTTGGCCTTATGAGGCTGAAATCCTCCTTTGGAGTTTTCCGTGGTCTTGTTGAAAAGCAGTAGTGATGAATCTCAGAGGGATTTAAGGAAGAATCTTCGCCTCAGTATAGCAATGTGATGCATCTCGTAGTGATGTCTGTGCAATGTGTCCTATCAGGTTCAGCACCTCAAGAGAGTTTAGACACAAGTAGACCTGGCTAAAAGAAGAAGGATGCACTTTTTAGCTCTTAGCATTTCTGATCCTGGCTGCAATCATTAGAAGGGATAGCAGACTGAAATTTCCTTGTCCACGACCCTTGCTTAATTTTCCTGTTTGTTTGCTGTAGAAACGCGTGGAGGCGCATGTTCTTATAAGGCTTTTCATTGTCTTAGTGTGCATGTTCCTTGTTAATCGACACACACAAGGGGTGACCTGAGTAACACGGTTAAAGGAAGCATCACACAATATGCAGTACTGTTTTCCTACGCTGTTTCTGGAAAAGGATGGCATGTAAGAATTCACTGTTTATTTGTACTGATTGTTGGTTGTTTGCAGTTTGAAAGGAAAGCACTGGATTTTTTTTCTTTAGTATAATTTTTTGTTGGTTTTGTGTTTCCCCACTAATTAATATAAGTTGCAGTGACGCTTACTGGAGATGGCAGGGTTTCCTGCTACTCGAATCAGCAGACAAGCTCATTTAACTGAAGCAGTTCCTTCCATCTCTGAAGAGACTACCACTGGTGTTTTACGACTTAGGTTTCAATTCTAATTAGTGGAAAGTCTAGACATTTTAAAAAAGATCCAGTCTGCTTATTCTCTGCCCAGGAAAGTGCAGGTTTATAGACTGGCCCTAAAGCCTGGAGAGATTTTGTTTCCAAGTAAGCTAGAAAGAATAAGCCAAATAAAAGGAAGACTAGTAGGAATTTCAAAGGTGGTCTAAGGGCATTTAGACTTATTTATTAGGTATCAGGGTTTTTGGTTTGTTTGGTTTTTGTTTTTTTTTTTATGATTCCAAATGTAAAGCAAAGACATTAAGAGAGGTAGAATATTCTGTTGTGTGGTCTGCAGTTTTTCTCAGAGGTCCACTGTTGGTTTCACGTTAGATGTTGTGGCTTATGGCAGTCTCCCATCGACCAAATACAACAGATTTCCTTTCACTGGAGTGACTTGTCCTTTCAGTTTAATCTTTCGGGCCGTTCCTGAGAAAATAACATGTTTGTGGTATTTTCTGACAGTATTGACCTACTCAAATGGGAACCATTTGGGAATGATGGTCCATTCTCTTGAGCACTATCTCTTATAAAGTCTAGAGGCCTTTAAGCAAAGATCTGAACCATCAGGGCATCTTCTACTGGACCATGTTTAACATCCACCTCTGCATGGGAAAGCTGCACTCTAAGATCATCACTGTGTGCTTGGTAAGCTCAAAACTAGGTTAAGGAAGAGTGGTGACATTCTTTGGCTCAGATGCTGAAAAAGGTATTGTGGTCAGAAAATGCATGCTTTCCTACTATGTCCTGGAACAGCCTTAAAAGTCTTTGTACATTACCAAGAAAATCTGACATTTGGCGTTTCCCAAGGCAGGACTGAATTTGATGGAGCAGTGATGAATATTCTTTTTAGCTATTTTCTGCCCTTTTTTTTTTTTTTCCCCTCATTCCCATTTCATCATCTTTTATCTAGCCAAAAGAGAAACTTCTAGACCATCAATCTCAGTTACACTCACACACCCTTCCACTTTCTAACTCTTTCTTGTGTTATCTTTATCTTTTGTCATGGAAACACATGGAAAATATTTATGCCATCTGGACAGACAGAGTATATGCTTTTCTACTTCCACCTAGTACTGAAATGAAGGGGTTATGATCTCCAGAGTCAAAGCTGTGCTTATGTCTTTGCCTAGAGAGCATATCTAGGGCGGTCAGCTAGTGTTGAAGATGAGCACAGGAGGGGGGGAGGAAGAAGGAAAGCACCTGCTCATGTCTAAATGTCTGTTCAGTGCTCTGAAATGGTTTTCTCCATTGTTTTCAATCTCTGAGGAGGGAGTTGCTCTCTTTAGGGTGTTTTTAGAAAACCTGTTGGCTTTTCTGCTTTGACAGCATAGCTGTGTCTTGTGCTCAAATTTCGTTTTTACCCCATCTAGACATCATGTGAATTGCTGTGGTAGTAGTCAACTCTAAAAGAGCTGCTTTTATTATTAATGTTTGCACTGCTTGTCTTTGGGACCCTCCCTATGTGGGAGAAATTTAGTAAAGGGTGGTCCCTGCCCCAAAGATACTGTGAAGTAAATGCGAGATATAACAAGGGCAGTCTACAATGGAGGCGCTGGATTTTGAGAAGTCGGCTCTGTTGTGATGGAACTACATCAGTGCAAATGTATATAAAGTCCTCTCGGGTTTTGTGCTTTTAAACTTTAAAGTTTTCTACCCCAGACCCCCAGGTTGACTGGCATTCTGGTATGCATTGTCCAAACACTAATGTGGATGGATTCTAATGTTCTGCCTTTCTGTCTGTGTATTAAGTTGTTTAGATGCAGCTCAGTCTGTTCAAAGCAAGACTATGTAAACCAAGTTTTGTGGAGATCCTGTTGAAAAATGCCCTCAAGTCATTTTTTTAAACTGGGGACTTTCTTTTGAAGTTTTTTACCAACTTCTGCCAGGAAAAATATTAAATACAAAGTTCTTAAGCAATTTGCTTTAGCCGCTAGGCACAACCGAGTCCCTTGAGGAAAGGGTGGGGAAGCAAGTGAACCCTGTATCACCTTTAACTCTCCTCAAATCTGTGTTAAAGCAGGCAGATGGAAACTAGTTTCAGCTAACCGTGAGCATCATAACATTTCCCAAATATGTATATTTAATGGAATGATTTTTCGTAAGAAAACAGTGATCTGAGAAATGAAATCCATGCAGCTACAGCGTGAAGCAAACCAGTCTAGCAGACTGGATTTCAAACAGTCTAAGGAGATTTTGTTACAGAGTTCATATTCCAAGCTACTGTGACAAGCAGTTGCTAATTCTAAAAATATTCAGTAAGAGTGGGCTAATTGTGCATCATTGAAGCACTGGTCCTTTTTGCTGTCAATGTATATTTTGCATTTGCGAGGAAAGAGGATATACAGTCTTTTATTATTTGTTAAAAGGAAACTGACAGCTACACTTCTTAACTGAGACTGATTTTGTTCATACCTTCCAGTATCCTTGTGAGTGCAGAAAGCATTTGAAAAGGTGCCACTGCTATGTAGATATGTTTTATTTGCCTGTACTACCTATCAAGGGTTTTTTTCCCTTTTCATTTTTAGGTGTGTGGGTTTTTTTTTTTGTTTGTTGTTTTTTTTTTTTTAAATGAGCTCCACCAGACAGGTTTAATGCTTCTCTTAATTTTCAGCCTTTTAGATGATTATGCAGGATTCATGATATCATATCAGCAGAAGCTGCTGTAGATTGATGGGACCCCATCAACCACCCTGCCCACTCAATATCATAAAGATTTGTGTCGTCAGTGGTCATGACGTTTGGTAGGAAGTTGCCCATTTATGGATACTAGAGCAAATGATATCATCACAATAGGTGGCTCCTGTCTAAATAGGATCATTTGTGAAATGAGATTACAGGCATTTATCTGGGAAACAGGAGACAGAGGCACCTGCTTTATGTAATTGATATCCTGGGGAATTATTGTGTACAATAATCAAGAAAAATCTTCATTTCTAATTCTATTATGTGGGAAAAAAACCCCTCTATTTTCTGCCTGCATAAAACAAACCCCACTTCCACATGGAATAAGCTCCAGACCATGTTTTCTATTATGCTTGAATATATGGGACATGCATTGCAATCCTATGCTTGCCACACTGCTGCAGTATACTTGTTTTGCAGAGCTCTGTAGCAGGCTAGTCAAAGCTGTGACTAACCAGACCCTTGGATACATACTCTAATCTCTGGCCTTTATTTTTACAATGAATTTGATTTGTTCATTGATGGTATATTTTTTCTGATCTGTGAGAAGCTTCATGCTCTGTGTTTGGATGCTGACTGCAATACAGCAATAGTCTTTGATACGGTAAGTCAAAGATGACTCATTTCTTACTCTCGTGCCTTCAATTTATACTTTCTACAACACCATCTCATCAGGTAGAAAATTATGTGTTAATTAAGGTTGAAGTAGTTAATTTTCAACAGATGCTCTTCCCTTCCCTCCCCCCAGTACTTTGCACCATGTTTTTTCTTCCTCCTCATGAAAGCAATAGGTTTGAACTGTCTTTAAGTAAAATGCTTTTGCTTTGCTATTTTTAATAATATTACCAATATTTTGTCCTATTCCTTAATTTCAACAATAAAAAAGAAAATAGATCACACACAGAGATTTGGAACTTAACATGTGATGCTAGAATACGATAAGTTCAGTTCAATATTAACCTTTATTGCAATGAACATAATTGGAAAGGCAAGAATCTTTCAGGGATATATACTTCAGATAAAGTAGGAGGTTTCAGTTTTCATTTCAGTATTAATACAGTCAGATACATCCAGTTACGAGAGCCTTTATTTTGTGTGAAAGCAGCGGAGAGAAAATGCCTTACAAAAAGACAGTTTTCTTTGTAATGCAGCGTGCAGAAGAAGATTCAGTAGTACCCCTTATCAAGTGCACGACACGAGATAAGAGCAAAAAAACCCCACATATTTGCAGCACAGTGATAGGAGCCTTTACATTATAGAAATGTTGCTAACAAAAATGCTATTGAACAGAAATATTCTTTAAAGGGCTTTAAGAAAGTGCTGTGATCACACACATAGTATCCAGTCTTTCAGATAGCTAACAGTAATTGTACAGTAAGGGTTAAGATTTGATATAAGAATTTTTTAGAGAAACCTACCTTTAAGCAGAGGTCTGGAGGATCACTGGGTTACTGGGTCTGCTTTAGTAAGATTCATTCAATCCTCGTTGTACAATTGGCAACTTCGCAGCAAGTGAACAGTGTTCAGATTGCTTGAAACATTTGGATATGGGAAGTATTCTCTGTATGTAATTTTTTTCCCTTCCGTGTCTTTAACTTTTCAACAGTAGAGTTTTGAGGGTTTTTTTTCCCCATGAGTATTTGACCTTCTAGTTTTGGATATGCCTATCCAAAAAATCAATAAATTAGTATTTGCCAGTATAGGTTTCTGATGTTCAAGTAAAATAGCTCACTCTTTAAAAGTTAATGCAGGAATAAAGCCAAAAAAAGGGAAAAAAAGTGAGGTTTGTATGAAATAAGAACAAAGGTACAGGCTGGCTGTCATCAATTCACAAGTTGTAATTACTGTTACGTTTTCCCTTCTGCGGAGAAGTTTGAAGGTTTGATTTCTGTAGTACCAATGTGATTATTTTACAGGCATGCATTAATATGAGCTCTTGCATTTGCTCATAATTAGTTCGTGGATCCATATCTGTCATGTTTCCCTGTCATTTGAGACAGCCTACATCCTTTTTATTTAGCAACAAGTGATCCACATGATCATGTAGTGCCCAGTGCAGTGCATTTTAAAATGTATCTTCTGAAATGTGAAAACAGTTAAACAATATTTACTAGGTGTTCAAAATCTGTGCGTTTAGCAAAGTTGGTGATGACTGGCATCCTTTTTTCGAATGAAACATGCTCTTTTAAAATGCTAGAAGGCAGGTGAAGGTACTTCAGCACATGAGCATATTAAACAGCAGCACTCTGCCTGACATTATCCTCTGCTTTTGAAAAAAGCCCACAGAATAAAGGCTATTTTGTTCTAATAATTGCATAATTAGGTCTGTGTAATATGTTTCATGGAATTTATTTCACTGTAAATGTCTCTTAAAGTGATCTAGAAAAATGAAGACATTTCCACAGATTTCATTTATGCATGTTAAGCAAAAGCTGAAGGAAAGTGGCATATACTGGATGTAGAGGCCAAATTACATGCTCTATAATTCAGGGATACAACTATTACGTAGCTTAGCTGATCAAATTTCAAATATCGAGTGGTTTGCAGGGTGCATCTTTTCGAGACTAAGCATAAAGAAATGACTGTGTAGCCACTGCTGTTTGCAGTTCACCTACTATTTTGTCATTTTATTTTCAAAAAGATTGCATGAGTGATTTTCTACCAGTTTTCCATCTCTCTCATAATTTCCTACTAAAGGAAAGCAGATTTGGCAGCAGCTTTTCAAAAATAATAAAATAATTTCAAATTAATAGGAAATATAGTCAACGTAATTGGAGTAATAAGCACGCTGAAGGGCATAGAAATAAAAGCATTCCATCCATTATGTTTAAAATAGTATATACAGTTCTTAAATGAATTTAAAAAACAGAGAAGGAGGAATGCTCATAGGACAGTGCATACAGTGTTCCACTTTTGCTTTACCTAATAAGTTTTAAAATTATATATCGGGGAGTCATACAACTCTGTAACATAGATTACGTCATATTAGTTATGCTCCATAATTTTTCCTTATTATTTGCTGCGTTCTATTATTGCCAATATGTTAGAAATCTCAGCCATATTTTTCTGAAAACTTTTTGATCTATATGCTTGGAATTTTTGTTCTTAAATACTTAATTTTATGCTCTTAGCTTTGTCACTGCAATAGGTTTATATAGTTATTAATTTGGTTCTATTTTTGTGGAGAAAGGCTTGAATTTGAGCTGGATTACATCAGGGAAAATCACAAATATCTGGACTTCTGTACCTTCAAGTTTCACGAGTGTAGTATACATGAGACCAGATAGATGTCTCTGATGTGAATATAAAGGGAGTTAAGTGTGCACACAGAGGAAAGAATATGGGATCCACATTTCCATGTTTGTAGTTGCTATCAAAAATAAAATCCTAATAAATTATTCTGGAGTGGTAAGGAAAATTAGCTGGCTTTTTACACTCATTTTAAAAGAAAGCTCTGTTCACTGATAAGAGTTTAGTATAGCACAGGGTCTGTGAGTGTCAGCTTCATTTTCTTTGAATACCACAGGCAATACATTTTATCTTTTCATATATACTTCAAAAATTCTGCCCAAGGTCAGTGCAAAGGGCTGGAGCATGTATGAAAGCACACATCCTTGACTGAAGACCCCACGGCTGAATCAAATTGAATTGCTTTTAGTTTCTCAATGTGTAGTATAAAATATTCATACCTGCAACAATGCAAGATTTGCATGGATTGGTCCAATACGAATTATATCTGTCGTATAATTTAATTGTCTTTGCCAGATGCACTTGCAATGTTGATATTAAAGCCTGAAAATCATACAGGACGGTGTGAATGTCAGCAAAGCATACAGAAAGCAGCAAAGTAGTTCTGCTTAGCAAGCTATTAATTCCTCTTAGTGGTACATTACCAGGGTACAAATAGAGTAACAAGTCTGTTACTGTCAGACGACCCGCACAGTACAGCATTTAGTGATGTACAGAGAAAAGCACATAGTAGTTCATACATTTCTTTTATTGAAGGAAAGTGAAACTGCCATCATAGTCACCATTAACATCTGACGAGAAGCAATGTGCAATTAATAAATGTTACTGCAGCGTTTGTGGTGGCAATAATTACTTGCAGTATCAAAGTCAAAGATTTAAACGTGACCACTGCCCGTCAAAAGAAAGTGAGAAAGAGTTCCAAAGCAGAAAATCACTTTGGGATCGTGCATGTCCGTGTAATTTCTGAGAAAGACATTCTTTGTTATCAGGTTCAAGTTTTAGCTGATCGGTATAGTAATGTGTTGTGAAAACAGTCATGTGTTGTCTGTCCTCCCAGTTCTTACCACTCTATCTGTCTTTTGGTGCGAGAGCAACAACATCCTTTATAAATTTCAGTTCATTTTCTAGGTGGCTCTGCCATAATCAAATCCTTGGTACCAAGGGCTTGAACACGCTTCTGCTGAAGCTGATGGCAAAACACTTACTGGCTTAACTGGGATCATGATAAGGGCAACCCACCATTTAATAATCCAGGCCAGAAAATATCAGGCTGCTTTTTCACTTGTCAGACCCAGGTGCTGTTCCTGCAGGCAAGAAATCTCGCAACGGTTCGCGAAGAGGAAGAGCTCTTCCAGACCTCGTGCGCTTTACCCGCCGAGAGAGGAGGGGCAAAGGGCAGGCCAGGCATGTCGAGATAAATATTCCTGTACCGCAGAGCAGATGATGGTGAGTGTGTGGCTCAGGGGAGCCGGCGTGCGGCGCTCCCCAGGCTGCGCTGCCGCGGAGCAGCGTGCCGATCTGTAGCACCATGCCCCCGCTGCCGGGACCCCGGTGGAGTCCTGTGCTTTGAACGCAGAGGATCAAAAAGGAAAACAGGTGTCGGTGATCAGGCGTTAACTCAGCACACAGCCACCGTGACTCCCTCGCTGTGGCTTCTCCTCTGCGTGATGACAAGGAAACTTGAATGGAGGTAGTTCATCTCCTATAGAAATGTTGCTGCAGGGTTGGAGGGGGCAGCGAGCTTGACGTTGCTGTGAGGAGTGGGTCCGGTTCAGGTGTTCTCGTTTTTGAGGGAATCAGGCTTTTCATCGGTGGTGCTTGTTCTTAGAAAGCCCTTCTTTGTGCTGGCTCTCTCCTTTTAGAGACAAGGCCTGGGTTAAACACCCCCAAGCCTCACATCCCTCACCGTCCACGTCAGCTGCACGGCTAGGAGAGGGCACAGAATTCAGGGGCTATTCTAGACATTTCTCCAGAGGTGATTTTTTGATCCCAGTTTCCTTCATGAATTTTCAGTGCTATAAATTTTATCAGTATCTATTTAAGTGGGGTATTGTCATTGCGACAATGATTCTCGCATCTGATTTATTTTCCTTCCCTCTGCCCAACTGCTGGTAGAAGTAATAGGCAAGAACTAAAAGAAATTAAAGGCATATTTTTTCTGTTCAGTCGGTGTGTTTGACAGCATTTTGTATCTATTGAGCCTCACTGTTTCCTCAGTACAATCATTTGGCTTCTTCCCATTTGTGCAGCTGAAAGGAGAAAACATCTTAAACCAAGAGGAATAATATTGTAATGTTATAAAGATTGGCAGGCTAAGTAGCTGAATCTCATAGGGACTCTCGATTTTATTGATTATGTGGAGTCAATGTTATTTTTCGTATAAATATGTAGTCTGTATACATCTTGATAGACTTAGTAAAAGCTTAAATTATACCTTACAATTAGACAATTAATTTGCGCTATTGCTTTGAACTGCCTTCTAAGCATTTATCTCCCCCATATTTTAACAGAAGTTGTGGCACCGTTTCATTATTCTTTTAGCAGATCCATCTGAAGAGGTTCACATCCTGCCCACAGACACTTGTTCTTTCCCACTCCCTGCCCAAAGTGTGCCCAGTTGTGCTGACTCGGCTCTTCCTGTGGCCACACTCCAGACCACAGCTTTGTCAAGACTGGCTTTTTCAAAATCATGCAGAGACAAGCTAAACAGGCCCTTTTTTTTAATCATTATTATCATTTTCCTTTTTCTTGTGTGTGCATCTGTAGTTCAATTTTCTCTGAATGTACTATTTCACAGTTCCATTAAAAAGCACACCGGCTAACTTGTTCCTTAGCACGACTTGGGGCTTTTGAGGTTGATATGGGAAAGATCTGGAACTAGGAGCAAGACTAACTTCCAGTAAGAGCCTCTTAAATCAAATCTACAGCCACATAAATATTAACAAGCTTGATAAGTTTACCTGATCTAAATGTTGGATTCCTAAAATAGATCGAATTATTAACAAATTAATCACCTCTTGTGAGAGGACAAGTACCTGCAAGATTTTTGCAACCAATTTTGATACAGTGTTTCTCTCCAATATTAGTGCAGAACAGGCTCAGTTATCAATATAATTTCCATTCTGGCAGCACCTATAAAGCAAGTGAAGGGTGAGGACTTCATGGAAGTAAGCACTGTCTGAGTAAGATGTTGTTTTTATAGCAGGAGGCAAAGGTGAACCCCTGTCCTTAATATCCACAGTGCAGCTGTCAAAATTGGTTCAGCACGATGATGAAACAGATAAAATCCAAATTTGGCATGGTGAGCGAACAATACCAGCAAACCTACTTAAATATAATTATTTTTTTTGTATGTAATGAGTGGTACAGAAGTTGTATGGCGTAGGACACTTTTCAGCAATAGGATGTAGTAGCATTGTGCAGTCTTCTGGGTGTTCTTCAGGCTTCCTGCACGGGCTCCACGGGCTCGGCGCAGTTCCATGGGCATGCTCTAAAATCCTATAGATTTTGGGGCAGTTCAGACCTTCATGGAGCTTCATGGAAGACAATTTGCATGGTTCTTACTATACACGTGAATATTAGCATTGTGTCTTATACATTGTGTCAACATTGCCTTATAAAGAAAGCAGTAGCAGTGACAGTTTGGGTGCACTCTAGATGAAAATGAGTATGAGCTTCCCCTTGGTTTTAACGGGCTCTGGGTTAAGGCCCTGTGGGAAAAGGGAAATGCTTCGTAACTTGGGAAACTCCGTTTCCCGGGACGGAGCACGTCATCTCGGCCTTTTGTGTTTCATCTCCCTTAAAGCTAGTTGTAGTACTACTTTCATGTGCCTGTTGGGCGGTGAGTGCCTGCTTCTTGTCATTCTCATGATATTCCCAGATAGGACAAAGCTGTCTAGACACTTAACTGCTTTGTATTAAACCCCTGAGTGTCTGATCTGAGCACGGGGGTTTATGGATATGTCTGTGCTTCAGTAAGCAAGAACACATATATATTTATTATCATGTAATCTTGAGATTCACTTCTGATTTCTCTTGTTCTCCTGGGATTTCATGTCTCCTCTACCTGGTCTCATACAGCAATGCTGTTATGTGTGAGCAGAGGCAGGCACTTGTTCATACACACACACTCGCACACTTTCAGTTAGAGAGGCAGAAAGAGTAGTGTGTGCCTTCTCCAAGATGCTGCCAGGTACCATGGGCCACAAAAGCCAGGGAGGGTGCCAAAAACTGCCCAGTGCCTCCCCTCACTCAGCTCATCGCCCCGCTCTGTGGCTGCACACACAGTGCAATCACCAAAGTGTGGCCAAGCCTGACACGAGAGCTCTAGCAATGGACTCGAATTCTGGTCCTGACTCTTTTAAATGCAAGTACGCAGTTCTCAGATAAGCCCCTTCAGTAACCGTGTACATTTTAAATAACCAAATCAGTAAAAGGTGGATTTTTTGACAAATAGTTGTTGTACAGTGATGACATTCCGAAGTGAATAAGGTAAGTTGATAAATAAATTTAAAATTTCCACTCTTAATTTATATGTGAATAATTAACAGTCTCCCCCAAACTCAGATCTGCACTTTAACCAGTTCATAAATACTTCAGTCTTCCCTGTTTCATGCAATGATACTGTTTATTCTGATCTTCGCAAGCCAAGCCCCTGTGGGACCAATACATGATTTTTCAGGAAAGTAACAAAACAGTCAGACCGGCTTTTTACCAGATTAATCCCTCTGATTCAGTTATTTTTATTTCACTTATATGTTCATGCCATGAACAGCAGATAATAGAATGATAAATTACTACTTGGATATTTGGGAAAAAAAAAATATCTGGGATTTCTACATTATTCCTGATAAAAAAGAGCGGGATGAGTTTGTCAGGCACCGTGGTGGAGGGTGGAGGTGTGACTGTGCTGAAAACATTTTTGGTTGTTAATAAGTCACTCAGTTTCTTTGCAAGTCATTCCTCTGTAAGTAGGGATGATAATACTTTACCAGGTAGCAGAAGGCTGTCTTCTTTGAGATAAAAGTGCAGGAGTTGCCCACTTGATATATTTGGGAAGCACTCCCGACATAAATGGATAGAAATTACATCTGATGGTGTCCATAAATGTTTCTGTCTGTGCTGAGGAAGGGGAAATTATCCTCACAGAAGGGCAGACATTTCCATTGATTCTCTTCTGTCAATTTGCTAGGACTCTGAAGTCCACTGAAAGAGACTCTGCATGCAAAAATCAGTGAAGGCACCTAGGGAACCTGGCCACTAATGTGCTCACTTTCAAGTCCCTTCTTCAACCATCTTTTCCATTTCTTTAGATTTAAAACCTAAAATAATAGCAGTAGTCAAGCAAGGGCAGACTTAAAGACCAAATAAAGAATGCAGATTTGCATTAGCTTCCAAACATTAAGGTTTTTGAAATGGAAGTTATATGGAAGACACTGCCAGTGGTGAGATTTGGTTTAAGACCATCCTAAAGAAGTACTTGGAAGTGCAACTCTTTAACAATTCTACGCTTACTTGCATTTTAGTTTTGAAGCACTGAGAAGACCAGCTAGCCCAAAAAACACCATGCGTGCCCTACTGCATTGAACGTGAGAATGGAAGAGGAGAAACCGTATCCACAAGTAGTCCTGAGACCTGGAAATCAGCTCAGATATCTAAAACTGTATTTCAAAAGAGTATTCCTATAATGTTACTTTAATGACACAATTTTTATTTTACTGATTTCAGTTCAAAATTCTATTAGCAGTTAGATATTGAGAGATCGACCATTATAATTTTTTTCTTTAGCACTGCCAGTTTTCTGAATACAATATGAACATTTTTACCCTGTCCCCCAAGGGTGAAATAATATATTTTTTGCTTTCTAGAATTTTCACTTATGTTAAGTGGTCATAACAAGTAAGTTTAACTGTCTGTCTTCAAATGAGTGAGTTTGAAAATAAAAGAGGCTGCACTTGAATCTCCAGGTAGTGTGCCATTAAGAATCCAATTTCAGGTAGTCAGTTGGTTATGAAAAGACAAGATTTCCATGGAATTGCAGGCTGAGGGACTGCGTAGCTGCTGGTCACGTGGATATGGCACCTGCGCCCCTGCTCCAAGGGAATTCGGACAAAGCTGCTGTGCTTGAAATTTTTTCAGAGACATTGAAATCTGTGAACAGATCAAAACAATATTGGATATTGAATAATAGAGATTGCTCCAAACAAAACATTTTAAATTAATGTTTTCATGCTTAAATTTAAGTGGTCTTATTCATGCAGCTGTGATGTGTCATGAACAGAAAAATAACAATTGAGAACAGGATTCCTAGCTACTGTTTCCGACACAGAAGGGGACACTGTGATTACCGTGCTAGCAGCTGTTCTCTTCAAATGAAGGACACTTATGGAGAAGTTGTACAGAATATGAGAGGAATAAAATAAGGATATGCCCAAGTAAAGTGAAGTAGGGTTCTACCAAACTTTCCCTAAACCTACAAAGTCAATAGATACAGACACCTGACTGAGTATTTTATGGGTTGGTTTCAAAATGATGTTTGTGTGATTTTCATTTGCTTTTTAGGAAAAAGTGTATACATCCTCTCAGTAAAATCATTGGGGTATTTACTAGTAGGCAAAATCTGATGCAAGAGTACCATGATGTCCAACTAGAAGACATAAATGTGGTTCTTTCTGTGCAATACATAGCTGACTAAAGCTACAGCCTTGGCCCTTACTGACTTCTGAAAAGCATCTCTTAAAAATCATACTCATAGGGTTAAGGATAAACTAAGAAGCCAGGAGAATCTGTTAGCTGTTCTTCATACATTCAAAACCAGGTTGGATATAGTATTAATGAAAATGCTTGTGGAATGTTTTAAAATACACGCTTGAAAACTCACTTGGTTTTCCTCACATATTTTATGCATCAAAAGGCACCTGGACAAATCAGAATTATAACAGTCTTGCATCAGCTGAAGATTTTTTCTGAACACTTTTTTATAGCTTTCTTTTGTTTCTATTAAAACAAGAATAAAACAAAAAGTGGTGTTGCACTCATAATGGCCACAGTAAATGAAAAAAAAGAGCTCCATATATTGCAAGAATAAAAGATATTGGACAGATGTATTGTGGTAATAAGATATGAGTAGCATATGCTGTTGAGGGAGGAAAAAAAAGTAAGCTCTTTGCCCAAGAAGTAAGCATAAATCTGAATTGGGAGCTGAAAGATCCTTATTTTCAGGAAGAGGATGTTGATTCATGTAGATTAATAAGTACATGTTTATATATCATCTTCTTGTAAAACCTGAGATCTGGTTTGGTAGAGGGGTTAGTGATTTAGCATTTATATAAAGCAGATTATCTTTTGAATCGCTAAGGCATTAGTTTAAATTATTCCAAGTTTACATCGCTGTAACTAAGGCTTAGTCTGGAGAGTTGATTTGATTTCCCTATGTGTTAGCTTGGACTAGATTGCTTATTCACACAAAATGGCCTATTCCCCGCATACTTTGTTCATGGTGTTCCTTCACTTGCCAGTGATGTACTACATGGGTTAAACGTGCCTCTTCCAATACCAAAATTAGTTGTCTTGTCAGAATGTTGGAATCCGTTTCCCTATGCTGCTATCAAAGGCTTGCTAGATAACCTCGAGCCGGGGAAGGCTTTCCCTGTTTTCAGTCTGCAGAAATAACAAGCAGCAATGTATTTTCCAGCGAGCTATTTAACAATTTTATGAAATATTGTTGTTATAAAAGACAGATAAACATTCAGCTGTTAACCTCTCCTGTAGTTCTTGCCTGTTGTTAGAAACCTCTACAATTGTGATGTATTTTTGTATTGATGACTTAAAGCACTGCTTTTTATTCAATTAACAAAATATCTGATGTGATGCTGTACTTAATTTCTAGAAGAAGGTATATTTCTAATTTCAGTGCTTGTGGTGGGTTGACCTTGGCCAGCTGCCAGACGCCCACCCAGCCACTCTCTCACTCACCCTCCTCAGCAGGACGGGGTAGAGAATAAGGTGAAGAAGCTCGTGGGATGAGATAAAGACAGGGACGTCACTTACCAGTTGCCATCATGGGCAAAAGGGACTCAACTTGGGGAAAACTCATTTAATTTATTGCCAATTAAAAATAGGTTTGGATAGTGAGAAACAAAGACAAATGAAAACAACACCTTCCCCCTGGCCTCCTCCTCCTTTCCAGGCTCAGCTTCACTCCTTCATACCCGACTCCTCTGCCTCCCCCACCCCAGGTGGTGCAGAGGGATGGGGAAAAGGGGGGTTGTGGTCAGTCTGTGACATCTCCTCTCTGCCACTCCTTCCTCCTCACCCGTCTCCCCTGCCTGTCTGGAACCTTCCATGGGCTGCAGTCCTTCAGGATAAACTTGCTTCTGTGCGGGATCTTCACAGGCTGTTGCATGGATGGATATCTGCTCCAAGCTGGTCCTCTCCATGGGCTGCTGGGGAATCTCTGTTCCCGTGCCTGGAGCACCTCCTCCCCTTCCTTCTGATCTTACGTTGGTGCTCTCAGGGCTGTTTCTCTCACCTTTTTTTCCTTCACGCCTCACTGTTGTGCAGCGGATTTTGCCCTTTCTTAAATACACTTTCCCCGAGGTGCCCCCACCGTGGCTGCAGGGCCCAGCCCTGCCCTGTGGAGGGTCGGTCGGAGCCGGCTGGGACCCGCTGGGGTCCGGCCCGGGGGGGCCCAGTGGGATGGAACCAGCTGTGTCCGGCCCGGGGCAGCCCCGGCCTCTCCTCACAGAGGCTGCCATGCAGCCCTCCCCCCCCGGCACCTGGGCACCGGCACCAGGTACAGAGCTCTTTTGTTTAATAATGTTTAAAATAATGATTATCACAGTATGGAGCAGCAGTTTAAAGAGCCTTAGGTAATATGGATGGTGTGTAGGTAATGATGTGTAGGCAAAAACCAAATAGAAAATTCTGTAATGTAAGCTTTTTCTGCAGTTGCATCCTGCCTTTTTCTCATGAGAGGCAAAGAGTGTAGGGCCGACCTGGATGAAAAATGAAACCCTGATCTGAAGTTTCAAAGTTGTCCTGAATTTCTTCTGTTTAAAGACTAATCTATTTTATTTTGATGTCTTTGGAGATTTTGTTGCACAGATCTTTAAATGTGTCATAGAAAAATTCCAGGTGGGGAAACCCAGTTTGTAGTGAAGTTAAGTATTCCAAAATAGCTATGTTTTGATAAATTTCATAGTGTTTCTGTTCATAAAAATGTTCTTTTAAGTATTATTCTCCTGGAGGTTTTTTTAGAGAAAAATCCTCAAGTTTGACAGTGTGGATCAACTATTTCCAAAACATTTCAATATGAAGAAAAATGTATTTGTAGGAGCAATAAGATTCGTGCCTTTTTTTGGTCCATCTTTGATATGGTCCAGACCATGAGAGGTTGTGTGGCATCCAACATGGTAGAAATCAGAGCAAATGGGCATCAGAGCAGCCTGTGTGGCTCTGTGTCCTCACCTCAGCCCACAAGGAGGGCATGAGAATCCTTCCTCATTGCTAGAGAGGGGACAAGCCCCGGTTGCTCACAGGGAACATCTTCCAGATTGAGGAGAAATCACCAGCAGGCAGCTAGTCCAATTGCTTTCAGGGCACTGAATGGCATCTTGTCCTCCAAGAGCTTCCCTTGAAGAGAGCACCAGGCAGCACATCTCCTTCGCAAGGGGAGGTTTGACCATGTCGTTGGATGTGAGTTTCTCTGCAATGTATTGGGGAAGATTATCTTCCAGATCACTTTGAGTGCATCTGAGTGCTGAGTTCCTTCCCGTGCTGCAGAAGTGCACATGAAAAGAACAAAATGGTTCACGTCTTCAAAGAGGTCCCACAGCAACGGCAGAACTATGCAGTTGCATGTTTTTCATATTTCTGCTGGCAGTGACACCTGTGTAGTCCACAGAAGCCTACACATAGCCTCATGTAGCCTACAGATACATGAGAATGAACATTGTGCCTATTTAAACTATGATTTCTATGAGACCAAGCCCAAAGTAAATATCCTAGGAAACAGTATAATTCCAAAAGAAGGTTACACACCAAGAAAAAGTGTGATTGTGGTATCTTGGGACTGTCCTCATGACAATAACGTAGACAACACATGCAAGTGATATGTATAGACTATAGTCTGTACAGTTTGTTATACAATTAAACTATCTGAATAGACTTACACAGGACATAATACAGTGTGCTCATCCATTTTAGCAGAAAGATAGACATGCCTTCTAAGGAAGCCGTCACCATGCTATTCACAGTGATTCATTGTGCTGTGGCACTGAAATGAAAGGTGGAGATGTGAAATGTACTGTGCCTGTTTTCAGTTAATGCCTTTTCTTTGTGAGTGTCTTGATTTATCTGTATAACATTCTTTTGATTAATGCTACTAACTAGGTAATCAGCATACAACTTCTTTTAAGAAATCTCTGATTTTGCTGCAGGTGTGTCATGCAGTTTCAGTGGGATTGCCCACTGTTTCTTAGTGCAACTTTTTATTGTATGGGGGTTTCTATATCTCTTTTCATAAACCCTAGGTCCATTATTTACTACAGTGAGGAGATAATAATGACAAATACAAGAGACGGAGGTCTGCACTACGGTGCAATGATGGCAGGAGATCAACACGTTAGCTTTGGAGAGCTTTGGTCCACACTAAAGGAACCTCTGCCTTGAGCAATTCAGCCTGTGGAATAGCAGTACTGATTTAGAGCCAAACATTTATTTATTTATTTATCTATCTATCTTATTCATCAGCCCTGGCTTCAGGCTTGATCAAAAGTCTTAAATTACCATGGATTGCCTTTCATTTATTTGTCTTAATCATACTCATTTAGCCAGAATGCTGCAAAAGAAAGAGGAAAATGTTAAGAAAAGTAACTCCTGAAGGTAGACTAATAGCTTGTATACAGACAATTAAGCTTACAAGGAGATGCACATGGTGCAGACTTCCTCTTGCCAAAGTTTCACAAGCAGACATTTCCAGATTCTGGACAAAAACGTTGCACCACGCTGTGTCAATCTGTCTGCGTCTCAGGCTGGCTGTCTCTTGAATGCATGGTTATTCTTAATATCAGGAGCTTTACCCAGGCAGAATTGCTATGCAACATATTGTGCATCACTGTGCCTTGCTCAAAGTGCTCAGGGCTAAATGCAACTCTGGCATGAAAATTAATGTGTCCCTTTTCTGCTTTGTTTTATTTTAATTAAGGAAAGTAGTAAAGTTGTTCAAAGTGGCTTGGATTAAATATACAAAACCCCAAACAAACTCACTTAAATATGCTGACAATCAAGATGTTATATGCCAAAGTGGTAAAATAACTAAAGGAAGAATATTGCACTATGTTGTCCTGGATGTGTTTAAGAACTATATTGCAAAGATGTTCGTATTTACAAAAGCGTCTCTCCTTCTAAGTAAGATGTGCTGCCTGCAAATTTTAGGAAAGCACATGAACTTGGGATGTTTATCAAAACTCACTGTGTGAAGTCCTTGATGTTGGTCCATTGCTGAGAATCTATGTACATACGTATTTGTGTGTATGTATATGTATACATACATACATACATGTCTATATAGGAACAAACTAAAGTGAATGTGTTGCGTGCTAGAGCAACCTGCCTCAGTCTTCAGCCGAGCACACCTCTGAAGTGAGGAAAGATCATTATCCTTATTTTAGGAATTAAACAGAGGCTCTGTAACTTCCTTCATGTCCCTTAAGAAGCCTTTTGCAAAGCATGAAATTAAACCCATTATTCACCAGTCTCACACTACAGCCATAACCACTGACCTGAACGACGGACACACTGCAGTAGTAGGACAGACACTGAAGAGAGGTAGGAGGGAGCATCTGTCGGTCACCTGGTGGCCAGTTCCGCCCATACCATGACAAGTCTTTCATAAAAGTTATTCATGATTCTTTCCCCACATCTGATAACGGTGTGTCACAAAATTCTATGACAGTCAGCACAGCCAATGTGTTTTTGCCAGTAATTGTGCTAAAACTTCATGTATCCTATGCTGACTCAGACAGCCTTTGCTAGCCAGATAATTTGAATCTATGGAAAATTTGGGTCTGTGTGCATCTGTGGGGACAGAAGATCTGGCAGACATCTTTGATCTCACTGTTCCCAGAACTGAGATTAGGAAAATTCAGCTGTGATCCCTCTGCAGTATGTCTAACATAGCCCTGGGACCAAACAACTTGTTAGGATCACTGATGTTTGCTACATAGACCTGAACCATTTAGATCTGGGGATAGATTTGCCTCTTAGCTGAACTAGTGAGAGTGTATGGAAGGGTCTTTTCTGGTTTGTCCAGTGTGCAAGTCATCTTCATACCTGCATGTAAGCATGACACATTAAGTCATTCCTGGGAACTCAATGTGTATTACTAATGTCAAAATCACGCTGAAGTTCCATCACTGCACAGTGCAGATATGTGCTTTTGATGCAATAGGTCTAATATCAAAGAACATACCTATAAACTGTGATAGAATAAAGCATTTAGAGTGTTTGGATAGCTACCTATAAAGTATCATACTTTGTAAAAATAAGTGTCAAGCATGCTTCACGGATAATAAAGACTTTATTGGGTAAGCTATAGCTAATTTTCTCCTGTGATATGTCAACACCATTCCATTAATTTCATCTCGAATTGCAGTAATATATGATCATGGTGTACACATCAGCAACTGCGTATCAGGTGTTGAGGTGCACTCTTCCTTTCTGAGTGTTATTTCTTAGTGTCCCTTCAGTCTGACTTTTATTTATAAGTAGCACGACCAGTGGAAAATGTTAATCATTTCCCTTTCTCATTGCCTCGTTTGGGAAATCGGTAAGGGGTACAGGAATGGGGAAAAGAGACTTGAAATGATTGTAGTCTTTCCTCATTTTACATCAGTGTCTGTAAGTAATCAGGAGATGTAAAGTTGTGATCACAATGAAGGATGTGAAGCTAGAATATTTGAGATCACACAGCTCTTGTGTCTTTTTCTTTTGATGTAACAAAGAAGAGTTTAAGAGATTCCCTAAAGGAGCAGCCTAGCATTATGTCCTCCAGAAAAGAACATGCTTTTGTTGGTATCTCTTATTCCTTGAGTGAATTTTACTTGCGTGAGAAATGGCCTTAACATCAGTAAGACTGATTATATGGGCAAGAATGGCACACATAAGCAAAGGTATAGGATGATATCAGTGATTATCCGAATCCCAAAAGTCAATTACAGGGCCATTGCATTAGTCCTCATAAAGCAAAAATAAATCCCAGGGGTTTTTATTTCTTATCCTTCTTAGAAAAAAAAGTAGCAATGTTAACTATTTCTCGTCATCTTCTGCATCTCTTTTAGAGTATTTTTCTTTTGCATTTGTACCCATCAATTTTAACTTTTTCTGGAGACCCTGTGCAGGCAGCAATGTATTTGTCATCCTGTCTGTGAAAGACAAGTGACTGCAAGTAAGTTCCCTGCTTTCAGCTCTGGTGCACAGATTGGAGAACCTGTAGTGTAAATGAGCGTCTATCCATTCACTTCTCTGAATTCCCGTCTTTTCACAAATGCTGAAAAGCACAGCTGGACACAAATGAGCCATAATCACTCTTACTCTCATTTTTGTCTTTTGTATCAATTTTGGCAACTGATTGGAAGAAGCTATGCTTTATTAATTCAAGGATTGTCTCTGCTCTTACATGTACACTGATGCAAGTCTGTAGAGAGCTAGAGAATCAGTCTGCATCCTCTGGCAGAGATCTAATACTGTGTATTTGTTATGATGATCAGAACTGATAAAAATATGCATAATACTTAGTTTCCAGTATGTCCTCTGAATACTTTTACTAACGCGGGTGTTCTGTACAGAACTTGGTTATAAGTGACATGCACACCAAAATTCCCAAAATAACTCTTGCTTTAGCTTAACCCTTTTGTTTCCTTCCCACTCACTGATACATCTTTTTAGAGCCCTTAGTTCTTGTTTGCAGCTGGGAATTCTCATAGTCTTCATCCGTTTCCTTAGTCCTCATCTTTCTGACTAAGCAGCCTTAAAGCGGCTAGTTGCTGTGGAGGGGTTAGACATTGCCACGGCATCATGGCACACAATGCTACCAGGAAAAGGCCTGATTATTCTGAAGGACCTTTTTTTCTTTTTGTGTCTGACATGCACTCTCTTAATGCAGCCCTCAGAGAGGCTCCTAAAACTGCGGTGAGCTCCAGGCAAAAGTTAACGGCTGTTGTCAACTTCAGTTTGCTTACCATAGCACAAGCAGGACTGTATATACCTCATCGGTACCCCAAGCGATGGAGGCAGCGTGACAGTCTTTCTGCTCTTTTGTGGCAACGGAGCAGAAACGACTTGATGGGGAAACTGCTAACCAATAATTTCCCCAGCATTTTTGTTTCAGTAGAAGAGGAGACAGAGTTATGTCCAGCACTGGGGAGCTCCACGGATAAGGAGTATCTTTAGGAGCAGAGCTGAGGGTGCTGAGGTTGGTTCAGCTGTCAGACTGTCCTTGAGGCTGCAGTAGCCGGGTCTGGGCAGAAAATCAGGGAACAGCAACCCAGCTTGTGAAGCTACCAGCTGGCACAGGTCTCTTGGTCACATATGAAAAAAAACTCTGCTATAGCTTCGGGTCTGGCATAAGGAGATGAGCCTTTTTTAATCCTTCCTGTGTGTGGGTTCAACTTCTTAAAAATAGTCGCTGCAGCTGCACGCTGTGAGTCTCTGTTCATTTGAAGTAGGGGGGATGCTGAGCCGGTTTAAAGCGTAGTGTCTTATTGAAGCAACCTCTCCCCACTGCCTTTAATTTTCCTGGGAACACCTTTTGCACAGGCCAAGACAGGGTTCTGCATATGGGGCAATATTCATATGAATGCATAAGCACTGTGTCTAAAGCAAGTGTGAAAATGCTACCAAGAATTACCAGCACGTTGAATAGAGCTTTCAATTATTCATTGAAAGCCTACTTATATTCCTCTTTGGTGTTATACTTAGAAGTGTAACCATGCGTTTTCTACAGATTTTATGGATTAGAAAATCATAGGATTATCCAGTCCATAAGGTAATCCTGATGTATGTTAAGTAACTCATCTAAAAAACGGATGCTTCCTATATGGGAAATGAATAATTAATTTTGTTTTCCTGGTTAAAAAAATCCCTCAGGTGCTTTTCTGTTTTCTGCTGAAGCTGAAATTTTTTAGTCCTCTGACAATGTCTTACACCCTCCAATATGTCTTGTTTCTATGGAGACACCAATGAACTGCAGCTTGCATTCTTCTGCATATCACAATACAAGGTTGCTTCAGAATTTTCCCAGTGCTTCACTCTCTTCTCTTTTAATTAGAAATTAATCAATAGGTTCAGTAGTCTTGTCTCATATATGCAGACACACATGATCCCTGTGACTGTGAGGCAGCCTATAAACACAATGTATGCTTTAAAAGTTTTATTTTAGAGAACAGCATGTTTTATCTTGAGGCTTATAAGACCATAATTCTCAGCTGTATTGGATGGCAGGGTGGGAAGATGGATATCTTGTACGCAGTAGATGAGATGGGAGGATTTTATGATACTTCATGCTTTTTAATAATAGGAAGGACGTGTGAAGTTCTGTCATGGCCTTAAAGCAGATTGTTGGGATCTTTGAGTTCTATTCTCTTAATATTATCTGAGTTAATGATTGGTGCCATTGTCTGGCCCCCCTTGTAACTATTACATGAAATTTCCCCCCTTATCCCTCCCACCCCGAGTGGTGAAGTTTTGCATGATAGTTCTGTAGATCAGATTCTCCAAGCCGTATTCTTTCTCCCCTGAGTGCGCAAGGCTTCCTCTTTGGGGCAGTGGAAAGTAAACACTTGTGTGGCAGAACACAATGTGTTTGCAAAGAGCATAAGAAAGAAACCGTGGAAATTATTTTTTTAAAAATTAAAAATGTCCTATGAAGCAAACAGTGTCTTTAATTATCAAGAAACAGTGAGACTGAAATGATGCCGGACTGGAAGTTGTATGCTACTGTTAGGGAGACCTTTGAAGTCAATAGCAAGCCTTTTCTTCCTGCAAGGTAGTCTGAATTATTTTTCCCCAGTTAAATTCAACAGGTAAAATATCACCAGGCTATGCTGGTGCCCTGAGCCTTTTTTGTTATTAGCTCATATTATATTGGAATAAATTTCCAGTAACAATTCAAAGTAGCATTTGCAGAGGCCTCACAACTGATAAACGTTTGCGTAAACCACCTGGTGATGGCAATAGATTACATCTAATGTAATGCTCAGTTTACCTACTCATGTGCTGAGATGTATGCTGAGCAACTTTTTCCTCATTTTTTCTTTGTGCTACACAGCTGTCTGTCTCCTGCTGTCTCATGCATTGATTGTGGTCTCCTCTAGACAGCGTATATTTTTGTCTTCTGGGTTTTTTCAACTTCTTATGGACTTCTGAAGTTGAATTGTAGTTCTTTAATGCTAGAGCAACTAGTAGTCCAATGAAAAACGGAGTTTTGATGATACACTGCTGACTAGTATTTCTAGCCAGTATATTTGCACATGCATACGTACAGATATATGTGTGTGTTTGCCTTTTGTTACTCTTTTTGTTGTCAAACTGAAAAGCAAAAAATACAATTAAGCCTTTTTTTTTGATAAGATTTCAGAAAGACTGCTTTGTTTGAACTCAATGAATATTTATTCCACTCTCAATTTATTTTATCTATTTGGTATTTTTGTTAACAGACAGAAAGCAAGGTTTAACCTCCAAATGGACCAGAGCATTACTGCTTTCTCAGGGATAATTGTAGCTATGCAAGCTAGAACATAATGGTTAAATATATCCTTGCTTTTGACGGAAGCTAGTGGAGTTGGAACAGAGATGAACATAGCTTATTAAATATAGCTCTTATGAAGACTGCTCTGTAATTACTGTGATTTTTCTTTGTATCATTATGATCATAGGCTGATGAAAACAATGAATCGTGTGCTTTCAAGAGGCCAAGAACTATTCAGCCATAGAAAGAGATCATACCTAGAGTAACAGCTCTGTTAGCTTTCTTTGAGTAGTCAATGTAAATAACACACTGTAAAGGTTAAATAGGTCCTTTCACCAAAGCTCCTTCTTCCACTGATGAGTTAAAAACTTAGAGAATGCTCCAAGGAGTACCAAGAACACTTCATTCCATGAAATCTCATACATATCCATGAGCAAATCTTTTGATACTCTTTTTAACCGAGACTAGTTTTTAATTTATAAAGAGGGATCTGCTGAATTTTTTGCATGTCTGGAAGTGTTTTCTGAGATGGAAACCTCAGAATTAAATGACCCATATACCCAAAATGTTGTGAGTACAAAAATGCCCAGTTGTCCTTTGCTGTCAGATCTGACATTCCACAGATCCAAAATAGATCTGGGGACCTGGATTCAAATATTTTCCATCTTTTCTAACCCATAAGAGATTTCCATGCTTTTTGGCACCGAAAGGAGAACAAATGGCAAGGGTGTGTTCTTGTGGTCTAGATTATTTCCTTTCTCCCCAGGTCTATGTTGATATGACTGGGAAGGCAGCAGAACCCGACATAGCTGCTCTATGTCAGGAGTAGTGAACTTGAGCTTTGCAGAAAAGACCTTGGCCAGTGCTTAAGTCCATAGTTTTCAGGTGTGCCCTTGCTTGTGAAGCGTTGCCCCTTGTGTATTTACTGGTAATTAATGTTTTAGATGCCAGAATTTTGGCACTTAAAATTTTAGCTGCTAGTGTCTACTTAATATTGAAGAATAATAATTTCATTTTCCTATTTTTAGATTTCGTGAGGCAATTTAGGTGCATCAAAACCAAGCGGTATTAAATTTAGACTTTCAGTATGAAGAAAATGTACTTGAGAACAATCAGTAATTTCAAAGACAAAGTTAGGGTGTAAGATATGTTGATATTCACTGTCGTGCTTGTAGAGCTGGAAGGCAGATAGGGATGGACATGTCTGAGATCAGGGCTGGGTTTGCTGCCTTTTCAAGCAGCCACTCGACAACTCCTTCCGTGAACCAAGCCAGCTTTGTATTAAAGACATTAGTTTCGTTGCCTTGGCTACGTGTACTGGAAGACTTATCTGAAGCCTCACGTTCCTGATGGTTGTTATATACCTTCTGATTTCTAGCCTAATTTATTCTCAGTTGGTCTGTTTGCAGGTCAGCAGTAACTATTAGGTAAAATAGGTCTTCTCCTTCTCTGTGTTCATCTGTTTTTGATGTTTAACAGAGAGACACCTCTCGTGCTTCCCTTAGCTATGCTGGAAATGTATTTGGAACTGTTTGTGTCTGTTGTACATTCACATATATTCACACTATGTGTGTCTATTTAAATAAATAATATTTTCTTCTATTTAATATTATTTAATTGTTATCATGTACCCTTCTGCACAGCTTTTAAGCAACTTAATTGTTTTATCAATTGCATGGCGTTAATTCAACTATCTCAAATCTGTAAGGGTAAACTATGCTATGAAATAGTGAGCAGGAAGAGGTAAATAGAAAGGAGAACTAAAGTAAATAGTTTAAAACCCATTCTGAAGCAAATCCAAGCTTTCCTGTAGGTTTGGTTTAAACAAGAACACATACATAAGCAGTCAGCTTTTCTATACCAAAGTTTCCCAAACAGCTTTCTGGTAATGCCACAATAAAACATCAGTCAATTCAACAAACAAGAACTTACTGAAACCAATTAAAAGGAATGATTTTGACAGGCTTTTAGGTGCTGCAGAAGACCTGGCTGATAACACATTCTGCATGTCCTATGTACTACTGTAGTGATTGGCCTCTCTTTCAGCCTTATTTAACAGTTTCATTAATAGTATTAAAGAAAGCAAGTGAACAGCATGTTAATGAAGTCAGCAGATGATGTAAACAGCAGGAAACAGAAAATAGAAGACACTTAGAGATTAGAAACATGAGCAAGAGGAGTTATTAATGTGTCATATTCAGATTGAGACAAAAAAAAGCTAATGCATCTGGGATAAATTTGTTCAAAACTGATTTTATATGGCCAATACATATTAAGTATACAGAAATATACACACTAAATTACAGTAAAACATTTTTTTTCTGTTTGAGAAAGGTCCAGTTTGTGATCAGTGTAATACCTAAAAGGGCAATACTGTCTTTGGAAGAATGTGCAGATAGATTGGGTAAAAGAGCAGGGAAGTAATTGCTGAGTTTTACACGAATAGGTGGATTGTAAGAGCAATTTGCTGTTCAAGCAAATAGCAAATAAAAATCAGTGGTTAAGTAGACTGATTTAAGAGGAAGGACTGAAATGTAATGACTGAGCAAACAAGGAATGGAGAGGAAAACTACTATAATCTGCATGCCTGAAATATCTTTAAGCATTTAGAGAAAATGTGACTTATTTAGCATTGCCACAAACTTGGTATCATATCAGGAAAATGTTTTTTATTAGGTAAAAGCAACTTTTTAGCATATTATGTCAAGAATTAAAAAGTAAATACATAAAGGCTGTAAAGCACAACCTAGTGCCAATTAATAGAAACCTAAAACAGGCTGTAGGCTGCTGCTCACCAGCATATGGACATGCCGAGTCTCTTCAACACCCCTCAGTGTGACTGTGTGTTGCAGAGTCTTTAAATTGTTAGATCTAACCTATTCTTTTTTTTTTTTTCTTTTCCCCTCCCCAACAATATCCAAATTATAGGAGAGGAGACTTCCCAAGTGCTCCATTCAGCAAGCCCAATCCCACACAAGCTCTAAAATATTTCCCCTTCCCCAGTGTGGTGACACGCACGCTGCAGGCAGACTGACAACTACCTCCTCCAGTTAGAACATATAATCATCAATACCCTTCTGAGCTCATTGAAAATGTGACTAACTTGAGCCTCAGCTCATACATTGTCAAATCCCACTTGGTGAGTCTTGTTCCTGTTCCAGCTGGAGATGGGCCCACGCTGGAATTTGGGAATCTAATTTTCACGTTCCAAAAACTGAACAAAGAGACTCGGACTCATTTGTAGCCTTAGTCTCCTAAACTGCAATCATGTCTGTAAGTAAAATGCTGAAACACTAGTTGACTGGGAAAAATAAACGAGTGATGATTTTAAGAGAGATGCTGTGGCTACTCAGTGCAGTAGCTTCCAGCTTTTTGGTGCTGTTCCCAGAAATGCTTCAACCATGGTGAGGAGCTCAATTCTCTAATTAAAAAAAAAAATTGTATCAAATATTTTTCAGCTTTACACTCTCAAATTAAAGCTTAAAAACCTCCAAGGAAGGAAAGGAGGCCAGATTGGAGGGGGAGGAGGTGAGAGGAAGGAAGCGGGTGGAGAAAACCACTATATTCCCAAGATGCAAGGAAAGTTGAAAATTAGAAGAAAAAATATATTAAATCAGTGTAAACTAAGAGGTAAGTTTAAGGAATTTTTTCTACATTGAATGTATGTTTTGTTGGGGTATTTTTAGCAGTAAAATTCTGTATACTTTAAAAACATTTAAAATACATTAAAGTGAGGTAATTGGTTTTTTTTCAATTTCTTCTGCTATAAACTTGATTTTTATTAAGACCTGTCAAAGGATGTGTTGTGCTGGGATTTTGCTACTTTTCTGCTGTTGTTGGTTAAAACTGTCTATTACTTCACCAATGACCTACATGGAGCGAAGCAACATCCCATGGCAGCAGACAGGGTGTTTTGTTGTAGAGCTCAGCTGCGAAAGTTAATTGTTTATGGAGATTTAATGGGCATCATGCTCCTACTTACCTACCTCACTGTAATTCAGTAGTGCATTGGTGTAGCTTAGGAAAAGAGCCTCTGAAGTAATAGATTTTGGTATAGTTAGGAAGATAGTTGACCTGTGTTCTTAACTTGAGGTCAGAGCAGTGTCTTACATTGTTTATTAGTGTTGTTGCTATTATTGCTACTTGGTGTGCTGCCTATATAGGGGTTGTATAAGTTAAGTTTTGATCAGAGACCACATGCCAGCAGCTGAATAGTAAAGTCTGGTGCACTTAAAAGCTCATTTATTACTGGGATGTTTGTTGCTATACTGCCAGGGGCCTGCCAGAGATGCAAGGGAGTAAAAATATTGCTGATTAATATGACTGTGCTTGTGTTGTAACACCATGTGATACTAAGACTTTGCCACAGATGAGTTTAGAAAGGAAGGGAACAGAAATCTGGAAAAAGTAGAGGCAGGTATAAGAAGGTTCTGCGTAGCTGTATCAGCTGGGCAGAGCGGGGAGGCAGAGAAGTTCTGCAGCCCTCAGTACTTACTGCATATATAGACCAGGTTATTTGCAGCATTTTTATCTTTGAAGGTTGGGAACAGGGTAGGGCAAGTGTGTGACAGCTGCCATAGTGGGAGAGACCAGAGCTCTCGGTAGTCAATGGTGAAGACCAACAGTAAAGGAGAGGGGGTTTGTAGGGAGGGATGCCACCTTCCTCTCTGATCCTTGTCCAGCTTCTGCTGTGTCTGCTCGTCTCAGGCTGGAGGTCGTGCTGTGTTTAAAAGCTTCTGATGTCTCAATTGTTCATGAATTTATCCAATCTTGTTTTTTAACCTGTTTACATTATTGATTTGAAAAACGTGTTATGGAAATGGGTTCTATAAATTAATCACATTGTCCTTGTTTTAAGCCTCCTGTTTGAGGATTTTACGGGTTGCCTCAAGTGTTTTTACTGTGAAAAGTGAATAGTATGTCTCACAGAGGTGCTTATCGTTGCCACCGTAAGCTCTCTAATTATAGGCTGAAAAGTTGTGGTCTGCTTAGATTCCCCTCTATTGCATATGTCTGGTTATCCTTGTCCCTCTCTGTACATTTTCTAGCTATGCTATATTTCTTCAGTGATTCAGGTGAAAATGTTAGTGGTTTGCTGCCTTCTGAAGACACGTATGTCTAATGACTATCTCCCCTTGCTTACTTCCACCATTTAGTCTTCCCTAACTTTTCTAAATATTTTTTTTCAGAATGGAACTGAATGCTTAAATATTTCTACAGATAGCAGTTACATAAATATATGCATGGCAGCTGTGCACTTCAAGATGAATATATTATGGATGAAGAGCTTGAATTCCACAGTATTTTTACTATTTTTATTCAGGCACATCCTGAGAATTTAGTATCAAATGGCCTAATTCTGCTCTAACTCGCACTAAAGCCAGTGAATTAAACCAGAAACTCCTACCAGACTCTGTAGGATCAGAACTGGTCATGGCTGCTAGAGAACAGAGCTTGACACCACTTTCAATAATTTTCTGAAGTGTGCATGAATCTAGATATGAAGCAGCGCTATCTTTTATCTTTTGTAGGACAGGGAGCTTGGGAGAGGGGTAACCACAATTGTTTAGCGGATGCGACTGTAGGACTGAGGAGAACTAGAAGATGGCGATGGCTGAGCAACAAGAGCTGTGAGGAGTAGGCAGAGAGAGCTGGCTGGCAGCTAGAGAGCGAGGGGAGTGAGAAGAGAGCCTGGCAGGCAGGCAGGAGCTGCAGTTGTAGACCCCCGAGGGCAGCAGGGGTGCCATTACGTTAGTCAGATACTCTGATACCAGAATTTCTTCAGACATCCAAAAGGCTTTGCACACCTATGAAGGTGAATGGGAATTGGGCATCCCAAGGCACCTGTGCAATTTTCAGCCTTGAGGTGACTCAACAGAAATAAAGGGTAAAGGTAGAAGTTATGCTTAAGGACAGACTAGACAGCTGATGTCTCTAGCGGTCTTTATTTTGTTCTGTACAGATTAATGGAAAGCATTTTCCTCAGACTTTTGGAAACATGACCTATATTTTAAACAGTCTTAAATAAATAATTAATATGGCTATTTAATCACAACTCCATCACCAGACAAAATTATCCAACCAAGGAATTAATCATAATTATATTCTTCCCGGTACCAGTTCTTGTTCTTTGCCTTCTGTGGAGGTTTTGAACAGTAAGGGATCCCTTTTAAGTTGATACAGTTTAGTGTGGGACTAAAAGAAAGGAAAAAAAAAAGTTTAAAAGAGATTCTATATAGAAATATAGACAATTACATGTTTTGGGCATTTTCTTAAAGTCAGGTGCCTTTGCTCATTGCTAATGCAACAGAATAGA
Source organism: Charadrius vociferus (assembly GCF_000708025.1). Lineage (NCBI taxonomy): Eukaryota > Metazoa > Chordata > Aves > Charadriiformes > Charadriidae > Charadrius > Charadrius vociferus. Next base: position 1,197,200 of record NW_009647425.1, on the reverse strand, counting down.
AGGAGGAGCACAATCCAGGTTGCTGAAGACTCCATATGTAAAAAATGAACCATTGAATTGGAAACTAGCAGCAGCTCATACAAGTGAATGTGTTAGTATTAATCTATCATTTACCAGGTGTGTTGCATCAGCTTCACTTCACAACAAATATAAGATGTAGACTGCCATGAAGAGATTCAGGCTGACATTAATAAAGCTATGCATGGCAGCACTTCAGGAAGAAAAGCTGCCTCATATACTGCTTATTTTAGGTTTATCCAAATATGCAAACAGAGTGAATCTAGCCAGCTAATAGCAAACTGGAATAACAAACAACAAATGCACTCTTCTATCATGTGTCACGATGAGCCTTGCTCTATCTCCTGACTGCCCTCTCTAGACAGGCAGTACCTCCCTGACTTACACAGGGCAAGTCTTAGTAATGCTTCAACACTTTGTTCCCTACAGTATACACACAGCTGCAGCTGGATCAGGTTGAATGGAAACAAAATCTTGTCAGCAATTTAAGGACTCTGACATGAGTTTTGCCAACAGTTCTGCTGGTAACTGGAAATACTAAAGGCTTTCTCACTGCACAGTATCTGTCTTTGCCAAATTCTGTCCCTTTCCCTTCTCCCAGGTCATGCCAGCAGTGCACCTTCTCCCTCTTACTATGTGTGACACGTCCCTTGCATTAAGCATCCCCAGATGCCTAATTTTTTCACTTTCCACACAGTCTGTAATCCCCCGTGGTCACTAAGGTTAGAAGATAGATAAATGTGCATGGTGGTAGAGACAAAGACAGAAGGCAAGTCCATTTCCTTTTTGAAAGTGATCCAGACTGGCAAAGGATGGCTCCAGTATTTGCTCCTTACCTCTGCCCTGCAGAAGGTGTAGTAGATAATGCTTCATCCAAGGTAGAAAGGTTCAAATGCTGAGTAGATTGGAGAAAGCAAAACATCATTTCTTGCTATCTTCTTCCTTCTGGGGTGATTCAGCTGAAAACAAGGAAAGGTCCTTTATCCTCCACAATCATTTATATCCCTGTGGGGAATGCATCCCTCTCCTGAGGCTGCCCTTCCCCTTTCCCCGGTAGTGCCTTTCTGGTCAAGGATACTGTGTGAGTGCAGCTCTGTAGTCACAGCAGCTGTCAGAAACCCACGAAGTTCCCAGTGTGAACTTTATCCACCATGCTTTTCATCACTACTATGAACACAGACAGAAGTAAACCCAGGTCCCTTTAACGTGTTCATTTTCATTTCTGAAGACATTATTTAAATATGACTGTATAACAGAGTGTATTAGAATCCAGTCTTCACTGCTAAATTTTTTCTGTGTCTTGCCCTTGCATATTCAGAGGCATTGCTCAATGCAAATCTCACATGGGTCCCTGTTCTGACAGTACTCAGGCACAACATGTTCCACTGTTGGGTCTGCTTTGCTTCCTGGCTGTAGAACTTTTTCTTTTTACTTGACAGAGTGTAACGTTAGAGAGTAGAAGGGGAAGCAAGAAGTACTCAAAACTGCTTAATACCTCTTAGAAGGCTACTAAGAATTTTTATTTTTATAGAATAAATGTTTCTGACATCGAGGAAGGAGACTTAGCACAAAATTTGAGATGAGCTTTACCGAATTTCTCAGCAGATGAAATAACATGTGTTTTAAATAATGGCTTTCATGTATCCAAGAGGGGTTAAACATTTAGGTATACACTGATTTCCAGATTTTGGGGAAATGTACTGTTATTTTATGTATTTCGGACACACTTACTTACCTATCAGTATTAAATGAGTAATGACAAACATGTATAGTGACTTTTATGGCAATTCAAGATGTAAGGAAAGGGAGTCTTCCTCACACCCAGTGCTCCCATGAGCTTTCATGAGCTCTAGGTGGGCAGGAAAGTGATTGGCACTGTAAGCTGAACTAGTGGGCAAGGAAGGGATGGATCTAGAAGAAGTTCTGCTGCTTAATTCTTTTACGACATCTCTGCTCAGATATGGAGAGAAGAAGGAATGTACTCTTGGTTTTAATCAGTGAAGCAGTAGTGGTTGCCTGGAATAAGGAAGGAGCTGATTTTTGGGATAGTTTTCTTCCCCTTCAGCTAAGCATGCTGAAGCTAAGCTAACGCTTATGCTAAGCTGATTTCTTCCCCTGAGCTAAGCATGCTCAGGTAGGCCAAAAGAAACCACAAAATGGACCTGCCCTAAACTGTTTAGTGAAACAGGAGAAAAATATTTTGATGGAAAAACAGCTTATGCACTATTATTTTAGGCTTCTATAAATGGAATGATAAAGCAGTCCTGAAATACCTTTCTGACCATGCAGTGACCTCTAAACTTTATGTACAAAACTGGGTTATTTCAAACACTGGCCAATTACCTCACTCCAGAGTGGCCTTCAGTAAGAGAACGATTAGCCAAAAAAAGAAGGTAGACTGAGTCTTCGGTTAATAACCATCTTTAAAAGAGAGCCCCAGAAGGCTGCGTTGCGAATGCAATGATGGCACCGACTTCGGCACACAGTATGAAGTTTGAGATTATTGGGCAAGAAATACTGTACTGACTTCCAATGTCAAAGGTGACTTTTTGCTCCTAGCTGTTCAATTCTCTGCTGGGAACACAGTCACGATTTGAGCTTTTACACTGGGAGTGCATGTTTAGCAGATGCTTTAAAGTGGAATTATTTCATAAAATCATGGAAATAATTGAGTTTGAATGGCATGCCTGGAGATTTTCCGGTCAAAGTCCACTTGCTGGAAGCAGAGGGGTGAGTGGGTTGCCCATGACACTTTCCATGTCAGTTGGTTTTGTGTATCTCCAAGGATGGGAACTCCACAACCTCTTTGGACAAAATACCTCAGTGTTTGACCAGCCTCACAGTGAAGAATTTTTTTCTAATTTTTAAGTAGAATTTCCTGTATTTCAATTTCTGCCTATTGCCTCTTGTTCTGTTACTTGATACCACTGAAAAGAGTATGACAGGGGTACAGTTATTAATTTTTAAACTGTAGAAAACTGTATTACTTATGAAACAAGCAGAGGAACATATATAAGAAATTAAATTATCGTTATTGTCATTACTCTATTCTTTAAATCTGGATCAACAGTCTCCAAAAAAAAAAAAAAAAAAAAAAAAAAGAGCAGACTGGAATTAGTAGAAAGTAGATGTGATGAAAAATATGAACTTGATAATTTGCTTACCTCTCTGTGCATTTGCAAAGAGAGGTCAAATAAATCCTTCACTTTCGAAGTGCTCTCTGAACAAGTTCAATGGGTCCAGGTCACTCAACTGAATTCAGTGCCATTCTGAACCAACTGAACCAACCAAGACTGAAAATCAGGTATGGTGTAATTTTGGACCGCAGCAGTATTTCTCCTTTGTTTCAGAATAATTTAGGAGCTGGATTGTCCCGGTAGCTCTGTTGGAGTAGTAGCAATTGCCTATATCACCATGCTTTGGTCAGTAATGTATCTTGCAGCAAGAGGGTTAAGTGCTCATTCTCTCTTGGAAATAAGTGTGGAAGACAAAGACTAGGGCAAAAGCCTTCAGCTGTGGCTGAGGACTCAGGAAGTTATCCCCAACATGATCCAGGCTGATATTTAGAGCAAAGCGTGAGGGCAACCACAGTGCATTATTTACACAATATTAATGCCTATAAATGAGTGAAGATTTTGACTATCCTCTGGTGCCCATTTGTAATGCATGTTTTACTGGGGAAATCTATTCAGAATCACATTTATTTTTCTCAACAATAACCTCTTTCTCCACCATCTATTATGAAAAACAGCCAGCAGTTTTTATTACTGTTACTTACAAGCTTAGGTCATTCTATGGGGCTATATATAGTGCAAAGGATAAATATCCAGCATGTTTTCTTTCATTGCTGTGAGCATTTTAGCAGCTGCCAGTGTTTTCATCAGAGTAGTGCTGAATAACACTTCACATATGTGGATGGCTTGCAGCCATTATATCATAATCCAGTGATCTGTGAGTATAAAAGTGCATATATCAGTGGGTTTGATTGCTGTCTATAAGAAACTCCTTTATTTAACAGATTAATAATTTCTTATTATTTGAAGAAGAGTTTAAGATAATCCCATGCTCACACAATGGGGTGAAGATAGAGAACAGCTAATATTTATTCCATGTAACTATCAAAGCTTTGTTTAAGGTGCAGAAGTAATAGCTAGTTTCTGTTGTCTCCCTTTACTGCCTGTGAGAAGTTTGCCTCTATCTCTTCCCAGTGACTGGAGAGGGAGGGAATATTTCCAGCTTCCATCTTATGGAAATGCTCAAGGTTAGGTGGAAATAATTGAAATTCTGTATGAAACCAAGATTCTTGATAACAGAAATACTCACGTCACTCTACAAAACTTTCTGAATGGAGAGGTAAGAATGAGTTGTGCAATTTTAACGACAAAAAAAATCTGTTCACGTGGCTGTAATTCCATGGAATGTTAACACTGTTCTGATCTCAGGTGTAAGGAAAGTTAGTGTTCTGCTCTGCTTGACAGCAATTTACAGTGGCAAAGATATGTAAGGCTATTTCCAGAAATCTCTGGAAACTAAAATGGTTTAAGGCTTTAAGGTTTATCTGTTGTTGCAATACCACTACTACCACAAAAATTGATAAAATTTATTTTTCTGTAGTAACTACTAATACTTTATAAAACAAGTAAGGGATGATGAGGCACTCTCTTCCTCTACAAGTATTGTTTTAGCTTGATTTTTGGGGACATGATTCTTTTTTGATCTTGAATTTATCTCTTTCACTACACTGCACAAGTTATTCTTCATAATTGTGTTCATCCTGTTTTCCTGAACATAATTTTTTCTGTCACTGTGCTACTGCCAGTGAGTATAATAGAAGTCCTTTTCATGTATGTCTTTGTTTGACTGATAAATGATTTGGATAATATAAATGAGATCACAAGGATTTTTTTTGATATTTTTGTGTATTTATCTTTGCAGGTGTACATGTATTAATGTCAGATGTATTCTGACTCATTCATATCCATTCTGAAATGCTTGTTTCCTGATTCAAATCCATATTGATATATATCAATGCTGCAAAATGGCAGCAAAATGTATTTTGGGCAGTTTTACAAAGCCAAGCATCTAAAATGATTGAATTAGATCAAATTAACAGAAATTAATTATATGAATACATCTACAGAAATATAACATTGACTTGCATGTTTTTGTACGAGAACAGGTTTTTGTGAGTCTGTCTGTCGTATGGAATCGCTGAGCAACAGTTTATGATGGTTACATCCTGTAAGCTATTGCATACTCATATGGAAGCACTGACTCCAAATATGAATGAAGGGCATGATGACAAGGACTAACATATCATACTAAGGCTTCTTTCTGCAGACTATATTTTCCCTTGTTCATTCCGGGGTAACTTGCATCTTACTGAAAGTTTTGAACTTTAGTAAAGTAAGGTGGGTTAAGAGCACAAACTAAAAATAAGACCATCTTACTTTCCTGATTTTCTGAGGAGTATCTTGACGTGACTTTTTAGTTATGGTTGTCACTACTAGACAGATCTTTTTAATTTGTTATACAATGTGTTTTAAGTATGTAATAGTAAACAACATTTTGCTTCCCCCACCTCCCATTAATATCTTTCCTTTTTTTCCTAAACAGCAATGCTAATTTTCTCTCTGGTGAACATTTCCCACTGGTTCCTCTATAGGTGGACTTTTGCTAGATAAAAATGTCTGTGGAAACAAAAGATGGGCTCATTCTAGCTGGAAAAGAATAGGAATTATCCATGAGAGAGGGAAGCTTGAACATGCTTTTTTTTTTTTTTTTCCCAATGCTTTTTAGCATATTTTGCTAAAAAGCAGATGCCTCAAATGTGAGAGTTCAAAACCAGTCATGTAGCAGAAACCTGAAAGAACAGTAAAAGCTGTCAAACGTAGCAAAACTGTGTGAAGTATACTTTTAAGCATAAGATGAAGGGTTCATTCTTTTCATACTTTCTCAACAGTTTAGGCATGTCCTTGCTCTTTTGAATTTTAACTCTATATTGGTGCAAAAATGGCAGTAGAAGACCACTGGAACATAATGGTTAGTCAACACTTTTGGTCCTGACATTACTCATCTTCCCTTCCAATCTTATCAGCATTTGACTGGAGCAATTGGCCTAACCAGGGTATAGCTTTAAATTAACATGATTGTAACATATTCTTTAAATCAACTCCAAATAAAGAAGATGTCTGTGGCAGACATAAACCAAGTATATCCAAGAGAGATTGCAAGCATGTAGCAGAGGGCTGATTAATAGGATTGGTAGGTAAAATAAGCACTTAGGTTCAATGCTTCCAGATTTCTTGTAAAAATACAGACATATGGAAAGTAGGCAAAAGAATTCAGAATAAGGTTTTAAATAAAATCAAACCAAAGATGTATTACTGCATATGCTGTATAAGCATAGATGCTACTGGGAAAACAATTGCTTCAGCATCATGAGTTCAGTCAGTCAATGGATATTGTAGACAGTAAATCAGTGGAGTCTGTCATTATTGAGAGCTCATTATGAAACAATTTCAGAGGTTAGATGTAAAAACTTGTCATATGAGTTTAAGTGAAGAATAACTATTAACTTTTCAACACTCATGAAAAGCACAAAGGCTATGTTTAGGTTTTCTAATGTTTATGAATAAATGGCATTTTTATTAGTTATCATTCCTAAACAGCAGTATAACAGTTCAAGCAATAATTACAAAATGTTGATGACGCTTTCTGAATACTGAACTGACCCTGCAGGATTGCATATATTTCCTCTGAAAGAATGATAGATTCATTAGTCTCGAAGGAAAGTGTATGCTGAGAATATGAAGATATGAGCTGACCAGTGGTGGAGCTTCAGAGGTTAGGGGGAGTTGATTTCAAAGAAGATAGACTAGCTGTGAATCTTGTAGTTCACAGCTCAGAAAACACTTAAACCATCTAATCTCTTTCACTGCACTGCAGGAATTGTCACCCTGGTATGTTTTCGTAATGCTTTATATGGTTTATGCATAGGCATTTAAAGACTTCTGTAATTTTATATAGAGATTATTCTAAAGTCCAATAAATTTCACTGCTAGGTATGGCTTCCTAATAATTCTAAATTAATCTTAGTTTAGCTTCTCCAAAAGGGGGCAAACAAACAAAAAATAAGAGCAAATAAAAAATATCAGTAAAGTGACTTTTTACCTCCAATTAAAAAAAAAATGGAGACACAACTTTGTTGTTAAACCCCCATATACATTCTTGTTCTTAGAAGCACTGGCATAAAGTTGGAAAGATTGATGCATTTTTATTCACAATAATGGTCCAGAAAAGGATGCCTTTCTTGACTAAAATTTTGGGAAATAGAGAATCATAGAATTGTCTAAGTTAGAAGGGACCTTTAAGATCATTGAGTCCAACCATCAACCTAACACTGCCAAAACCACCACTAAACCGTGTCCCTCAGGACCACATCTACCTGTCTTTTAAATACATCCAGGGGTTTGATAACCCTTTTGGTGAAGAAATTTTTCCTAATATCCAATCTAAACCTCCCCTAGCACAGCTTGAGGCTGTTTCCTCTTGTCCTATTGCTTGTTACTTGGGAGAAGAGACAAAGCCCCACCTTGCTACAACCTGCTTTCAGGTAGTTGTAGGGAATGATAAGGTCTCCCCTCAGCCTCCTCTTCTCCAGGCTAAACAACTCCAGTTCCCTCAGACGCTCCTTATAAGACGTGTGCTCTAGACCCTTCACCAGCTTTGTTGCTCTTCTCTGGACACACTCCAACACCTCAATGTCTCTCTTGTAGTGAGGGGCCCAAAACTGAAAACAGTATTCGAGGTGGGGCCTCACCAGTGCCAAGTACAGGGGGATGATCACTTCCCTAGTCCTGCTCACCACACTACTACTAATACATGTCAGGATGCTGTTGGCCTTCTTGGCCACCTGGGCACGCTACTGGCTCATATTCAGCTGTCTGTTGACCGACGCCCCCAGGTCCTTTTCTGCCAGGCAGCTTTGGAGCCACTCTTCCCCAAGCCTGTAGCGCTGCATGGGGTTGTTGTGACCCAAGTGCAGGAGCCAGCACTTGGCCTTGTTGAACTTCATACCATTGGCCTTGGCCCATCGATCCAGCCTGTCCAGATCCCTCTGTAGAGCCATCTTAACCTCAAGCAGGTCGATGCTGCTGCCTAAAATTGGTGTCGTCTGTAAATTTACTGAGAGTACACTCAATCCCCTCGTCCAGGTTGTTGAGAAAGATATTAAGAAGAACTGGCCCCAATACCGAGCCCTGGGGAACACCACTTGTGACGAGCTGCCAACGGGATTTAACTCCATTCAGCACAACTCTTTGGACCTGGCCATCCAGCCCGTTTTTTACCCAGCAAAGAATACACCTATCCAAGCCATGAGCAGCCAGTTTCTCCAGAAGAATGCTGTGGGAAACAGTGTTGAAGGCTTTACTAAAGTCCAGGTAAACAACATCCACAGCCTATCCCTCATCTACTACGCAGGTCACCTTGTCATAAAAGGAGATCAGATTAGTCATGGAGGATCTGCCTTTCATGAGCCATGCTGACTGGGCCTGATCATCTGGTTGTCCTGCATGTGCCACATAATGGCACTCAGGATGTACCCGTATCTTTCAGTGTAGCAGAATGTCACTGTACTCACTTCCATGGGTTGGTGCTCTTGTGTTCTCATGTGTCAAGTATGGTGTCTGTACTACTAATAGGGTTATGTTTGTCTTATGGTTTACAGTTACCAAGATGAACATTTTTGTGTATTCATGCAATATGCATTTCCCAGTGCTCTAAAATTTGTTATATGCTGTGTCAGGTTTCCTTACAATAACCAATTATCTTTGACGTGTAGCCTTATCAAATGCTTCTTGCATACTGTCCATGTCACTCTCTTATCTATCACAGCAGCATTATCTTCAAAGAGTTCTATCAACTTAGTTATGCAAGACATTCCAATTATACATTCATATTGGCTGACTCTAATGGAATTAAGCTTTGCTTAGTGCTCCCTTGCCAGTTGCAACAAAAATGTTTTCAATATGTATTAAAAAATGTTAAGCTAGCTGGTGATTATATATTTTACCCTATCTCATGACTTATTTGAATAGTGCTCTGTGATCTCAACTTTTTAGTTCTTCAGGAGCTGGTTCTGCCATCACAGAATATTGACTGTGAAAACTCAGTAAATGCTTTGCTAATTGGAAAGCATTAGTAAGCAAATCACACTCATATACTTAAATGAGAGAAACACAGAAGGAAAATAGCACATTTCAGAGAGTGCAAGAGAAGAGTCTAAAATTCAGAAGAAAATTGCCAGTGTTAATAATCAGAAAACTACAAGAATGTTAAAGAAAATTGACTTTATGATGCTGTAAATATCACACCTTCAGAAACAGGACCAGGAGGCTTGGAGGACTTAAAAAAAAGTTGCTGCTTTTTTTTTTTTTTTTGTCAAGTGGGAGGGTTATGTTTGTTATATTCATCATTTTTGTGCCATAGGCATAATTGCATTTTAATACTTGAATTGCATTTGTTAGTAGATTATCAATTTACGTACTTGTTTTAGAAGGAAATGCAATATATAGATATGAAGTCAGATATATTAACTGTTTATTAATGGTGTATCATCAAGGCTATTACCAGACTAACAAATATATAATAGTAAACTATAGAGCATAAGAAAAAATAATACTAAATGGGAAGTGAAAAGAGGCTTGAAGACACCGTAAAGATAGGAATAGACTTTCATATCTGTATGAAGGCAGTTTACGACCAATTCAGGCATTATATGGCAGAGTGAAGAGGTGTAAATGGTAGAGATATCCTGTACAGCCTGGAAACGGGACCATACTTTTGCATTTATGTTCGTCTTGAAGAGAGGAAAACAGTCAGAAAAAAATGCGTATTTTGTTAGGAGATAAAATAGAATGTTATGCTAAAGACCTTCTCCCAAACAGTCTAAACATTCTGAAAAAAAGCATGTTTGCAGAGATGGAATTGTATTTTATTTTTTTTTAAATATTGGAGAAATGTTTTAGTTCCCAATGGCAACTGGATCTATCATGATATGTGTGAATTTAATCTCAAAGAAAAGTAAGCAAGACTTTAGAAAGCAATAAATCACCCACATTATGAAGCACTGGGAAATAATCCATTGATTATGTTGTGGGAGTACAGTTAGATGCTAGAAACTTAATTAATAATTTGGTGAAAATTGGATATTGTTGTCTTGCAGAACTTTCTCAGTAGACAAATAACCAGTTTGTCTCCTGAACTGAGAACAAAATCATTATCAGTAAGTTGAGTGCTGTAACTTCAGCAAATTATAGATCTTTTTTCCTTCCCACTTAAATCAATGGGAATTCTGATCTGCTGAAGTACAGTTAGTGTAGTGCACATAAAGAAGTTATACTTAGATTACGTAGGAAGCACAATTAACAGAAACCTAAATTAGCCACATATCCCATTTACTTGTTACTTTATAATTGTGGACTTATTCTGACATTATTTAAAACACAGCATAGTATTTCCAACTGAAGGGCTCACTAAAATAATGCAACGTGACTCTTTGTTAGCTTTTTCCTTGGTGAAAGAGGGTATGTGTCGGTCTCTTTTCCCAGGTAACAAGTAATAGGCTAAGAGATAACAGCCTCAAGTTGCACCAGGGGAGGTTTAGATTGGATATTAGGAAAAATTTCTTCTTTGAAAGGGTTGTCAAGCATTGGAAGAGACTGCCCAGGGAAGTGGTGGAGTGCCCGTCCCTGGAGGTATTTAAAAGACACATAGGCATGGTGCTGAGGGACATGGTTTAGTGCTGGTTTTAGCAGTGTTAGGTTGATGGTTGGACTTGAAATTCTTAAAGGTCTTTCCAACCTAAATGATTCTATGATTCTCTATACCCCTAAGTTTAGGAGATAAATACTTTCAGTAGAAATCTCATCAGTTGCGTAGAAGTGACATGTCATCTGAAGATTTTTTCTCAGACGATTATTTTTCTTGCATTGAGTTGACCTCTTATCGTCTTTGAGAGAGGCTGGGAAAAAAAAGGGGGGAAGGAAATATAAAAAAGTATTTTCCTTTACTAAATATTTGACAAATTTGAGCATATAGAAGCATGAATTCTGATTGAGTCAGTCATATACTTTCAGATCCATGTTATGTATTACCGAGACAATGGAAAACTGTTAGAACTGGATGGATCCACTTTTTCTAAAAGGTATTGAGAAACAGCTTCAGAGAATTGCCACAGTCTTTAGAGATGTCTTTTTTTTTTTTTTTTCTGTTAAGGATGCATGCTATGTAGGCACCCAAACCATTATGTTGGTGATGACTTAAAAGCAATTCATTAAGTCCAGATAATGTGAGGAAAATTGAAGCAGATTTCTTCTTTTTATTCCTCACAAGTTTGGCTTACATAAAAATATATATATTCATGCATTGTCAAAATACTTTTCAGTGAAATATTTCATTTACTGTAAAAATCCGCCTTTTCCTTGTGTTTACCACCTGTAAAAAGAATGGAGATCAGCTGATAATAATACCATCAGATCTTACACTGGCAGGGAAAAAATGATTCTTGTTAGCACATTATGCAGTCTCAGGAGTCATCTTCTGTGTAAATGAATGTAGTGCCCCTAAAGGAAGCCAGACTGACAGGGCTCTTTACTCAAGTCTTCCATTCAGGCTATATTCAGCACAGAGAGCACCTTTGCAACTACCCTTCCTTCGTCCTGCAGTGAAGCTATGAAAGGCAAATCCCTGTGTCCATGTTGTCTTTCTCCTACTCCATGGATTTTTTTTTTCCAGGGGTATCATTAGAGTCCATTTGTCAAATTACAGCTCTTTGTAACAGGAGGGAATCTAACCCATTCTTTTTCTTGTGAAAGCAGCTTTTCTAGTGGTTTGTTTTATTAAAGTTAAGGTGTCACGTAGCAGGAAATTTCATCATTCTAAATAGAGAAAAGACTCCAAACACCAGAGGGTTTGACGAGCTGCTAGGGAAATTCATACTTTACAGATTTGCTTTGTTTAGAGTATGGATATTCCAATGCCTGATGAGATTCTGGTTTGGATCTATGTGCATACCATATATTCAGGAAACCCAGATTCTGGCTTCACAATACATTTATTGGGAAACTTTAGTAACTTGTTTTTAAATGTTCTTTTCCTAACAACTTTATAGAGCTCCCTTCTGCATTGTTATTATTATTACATACATACTTACGCAGACAGAATGATTTTCCCTACCAACTGAGTTAATTTTGGAAGCAGAATGGGCCTCCAGCACCTAGCTGGATAGGAACAATAATTATACTGCTTTAATGCCATGAAAAGCATTTATTTCTAAGGCCTAATAAAACATCAGTATAAAGTATCTAAAAATTGGAGTGGTGATATAGCCTTCTACAATATTTTAATTCAGAAAATTTGTTTGGTTCTTATGGAAGCCTTTGTTTACATTGTCACAGTTTATTTGGATATTAAATTTCAAAACATTGTTCTGCTTAGTAAGTAAAAAGCAAAAAAATGCTGTCATGGTTTCTATTATTAGAGTTTATTTATTTATTTACCACAGTTTCATTATTTATTTTTTGAGAGGAAGGCAGAAGTTCCCCAAATTCGTCAAGAACATTGTAAAAGGAAAGGGTACAAGACAGTGAAAACATTTGCATCAATGCTTTCATTTATTGCTCCCTCCTTTTCTGGGTAGCCAGCCATCCCTGTAGCTGTTGACAAACTGGAAGAGTCCATTTAGCTCTTCCAATAACTCTTCTTCAGACTTAGCGTTAGAAAACAAATCTTTAATATTTAAATAACTCCATAGCTATTAACATAGGGGAGCCCTTTCAGTTAAAACCTTATCCTGCCAGTGATTCAGATTGTTCCGAGTTTCTTCATGAGAGACACATATAATCAGGTTAAAGAGCAGCCTGCACACTCCTTGCTCAGTCAGAATACTCCCTTTGCCCCCTTATTTGACTTTTATAGCAAGTGTACAATAAAACAAGCTCTTCACACAGATTGCACTATTTGTCTATAAACTTTGTTTAGTTGTATCAGCTCTTCTTACCTGGCTGTTTGGTGTCTTTCTACGTCTTTTTTCCAGGAATGACAGTTACTTTTTTTTTTTTTTTTTCTCATCCTGTTCTAGCTGTGGCTTCCACCAGGTCCATCAAGAACATTGTAAAAGTTTATATCATTAACATAAATAGTGAGAAAAGTTCAAAAGTTTCATTGAGTAGGTACTAAATGCATGGGGAAAAACAGAAAGTAAAAACTAATAAATTGAAGATCTGATCAATTATTTGGAGTTTTTCCTGTGTGGAAACTAAAGAATCTCCACATGTATTTAATATAACTTTTTTTGGTGACGGGCAATGCCATTGTATGGATGGCATCATAACGAACAGGGAAGGAGACTCCAGCTTTGGAAATAAGTAACTGTAGTCTTGCAGCAGTAGTGATGAGGAGCATATAATCACATTAGAAACTAAGAAGTTTTCATTTTTAACATTACGTTGATAATTTTAGAAGTAAGAAAAAGGTAAAATTAGCTACAAATACTGTTTGATCAGTTTTCACACCTTTCCATTAATTTTAATGGAATTGAATTTACTCGCTATCACCTTCAGTGCCAGTGTGAATGTTCAAAACCAGGCACCATTAAAAATAAATTTTTGGCATAGTGTATTAAATTATGAAAACATAATGGCAGCAAAAGGCAGGATAAGCGTGATTTATAATATGAGCTGTACAGAATATTTTTTCCTAGCAAGACTTCAGTAAATATGTTGACATGGACTGCATATCATTTTAAGTTACAGGATGAAAACCACAGCATATTGTGAGAATGCAGCTTCAAAAATAATGCAGATACAGTTTAGGAGAAATGGAATTTACACATGCTTTTGAAGCAAAAGCACTTCAATATGAAACTGTTCAGGTATTATCCTCACTTCCCTTCAAAGTTTTCTCAGGATTTCTGTTGTTCACACCTGTCTCTATCACTCTTTTAAATTGTCCTTATAAGAACAAGCCACACACTTCAGGCATGTAACATAGTCAGTAGCACTTACCACACCGCACTGTCCATTTTATCTAGAAGACTTAGCCACCCGTAAACAGAGTTTTGAATAGCTTTGCATTTGCCCTCTAGACATGATTCTCCAGAAGACTTCATCTGGTCTCTAAGGCTCTGTGCAGAAACACTGGTTTGCCATCAGACAGTCATTTGCAGGATTCAGACCAGAAAATGAAGCTGATTCTAACTAAATGCAATGGCCCTTGTGAGGATCAGCACCTTGATGGTCAAGGTGTTGGCCCTTAGAAAGTGAGGTCCTGAGTTTTACCCTAAGTGCCATGGTCTGAATGACACTGGACTTAGTCTCTCTATACTTTTCTCTCACCTGTAAATGGGACTGAGAAGAACCCAGATAATATAGTTGCAGGTGCTGGTTAAGTATATAAAATAGAAAGTAAGTACCATCTGTACTTTCTAAAGACTGTATTATTTTTGAACCTGCCATTCTGCATCACAGATTTTCACTGAAGAGTTGAAGAATTCAATACCCGTCTGAAAATAATCTCTCTTCAGTACAGCATTATTTAATTTTTTCTTACTTGGTATGCTTGAAGCATTTGTAATTGTTTTAAATTACGTTATACATTACTTTGACATATTCACCTATTAAAGGAGCTTTGTAAAAACTGTGTGGTATTACAACATAGCTTTCTTATGATAGCAATCAATAACCAGACAACTGCTTGAGGACATTGCATTTCTCAAAAAGACACTCCTGAAATACTCAGAAATACCTCAAGTTTTTCATTCAGAATTTTGCTAAGCTGTATCTTCTGAAGAACCATACATCCATAATTCTTTATCTGTGATGCACATCATTGATAATGATTCTTAGAGAGTTTGTAATGAACAAGCAGAATATGTTCTCTATTTATGAGGTTTTGGACAAACAGGCAAAATCTGAAAGCCTTATATTGTCTATTGTATTGAAAGCTTATAAATTTGAGGAGAAGTGGGCATTTCAACTTATGGTTTCCCTGTCTAATAAAATGTTACGTATTTCATGATTTGGAAATTGAAAGATGTGGTCTAGGGACAAAACCTTCGTTGTTGTTAATATAGTGTGGGTAGACTGGTATGAGGAAATCTAGACAGATTATTAAAGAAAAATGGGAAGAAATATCCACATATCTTCCATTAATTTAACTTTATACTTTGATAGATCAATTTCTTTATACAACCACTGTCAACTTGGGGAAACAGCTTGTCATCCATTTTGCAAATTTACCAATTCAGATCACATTCACAGCCAACAGAACCAGAAACAATAAATGAAAACTTTGCCATCTTTGCTGTCATCTGTTGAAGCAATATTTATTCTTTAAGGGAAAAAAGTATTACAGGAGTAGAAAAATTAGTCACAGAAGGCCTTCTACCTCTTTATGGTCCTTTAACAGTGTAGAATACTGGCCTTTCATGGAAATGAACTGGTTTTTGCCATATGGTTGGGGATCTCAACAGCTACCACCACTGCTGCTGCTGTTGTTGAAAAGTAAAACAATACTAATAGCACCAGGAGCTGTGAACAAATCTGTCTTCTTGCAGGTGAATGAAATCGAATACCCCTTTGTACCTCACTCTAGATGAGACTGTACATTTAGAGGCAGAGTAAATTCACTCGTATTCCACAATGTATCATTTTTCAATACCTTTTCAGTTTTCTGAGAGAATTCCAGAAATCTGTAAAAGGCTTTGAGTCAGTTTTCATCAATTTCATTCCCAAATTGCACAGCCACTGGAGAAGAATAAACCCTGAATATTTTTGCAAATTCTCCAAAGCTTTGAACTCAAATGGGAAGTTTCTTATCAGTAAAGTCAGACTACTGATTAATCCAGACTGATATTTTATTTGCTCTACTAATATGTCAGTTACCAATTCATAGTATCATACAGTTTGAATGCTTTTTAATATTCATTAACCCAAATACCCTATTTAGTTTTCACAGAGAATCTTTCCTTAGTCAAATGATTTGATTTTTCTTTGAGCAGGGGGACTTATCTGCATATCTTGCTTTACAAAAGAAGTATAGCTATATCTGCTTTGAAAATCTCAAACCCCGATACTACAAAATTGCTTTATTTCCCTTTTTAAAAATAAGTTATCTTTAAAAAAATGGACCAAATTTTCTGTTTTCTACAGCGTTAATCTGACAGGGAATGTTCATGACTGGGATCCAGAGAATTTGTCTCTGAAAAGATATTTTCTCTCTCTATTTGCTGTTATCTCTGGTAGTATGTTAGTGTTAAACTGACAGCTTCCAACATTATGGAATTGCACATGTGCAGCATTCTTCTCAGATAGCACTTTGTATTTGCAGGACATTTTACACTGGCAGATAGTAAGATGGGATGTCAAGTCACAGTCACAGTAATTCTATTCTCTAAGACTTATTGCGATAATCCATAACATCTAGAGCTGATGAGGAACCTGAACTCTTTGATCATAGCAATATTCTTTAGAAAATTGATATTTTTTTTTTTAAAGTATATGTTTGGAAATTAATGCTAGCTATGACAGCCTTTATTGGGTACACTCCAAATGGTTTCAGGTTGACTTGCCTCCAAATGAAAAGTGCGTATGTAAAGGCCAAATACTGTAAATGACAATTTATACCAGAAAGCCACATCTAAGGCACTAAAGTACAGTTCTAGCTGTGCAACTGCACAGATTGCTGGCACAATTACAGGTGTCTGTATTTTAAGGTAGTGTGTTATTAGTTATCCCAGCTTGGACTCCAGCTTCTGTGCTTCACAGGCGGTTTACTGCTGACACTTTCTATGCTTTCTTTGCCTGGACTTTTTGTATCACAGATACTGCTGCACCTTTTCCCTGTTTGAGAGTAGCAACATAAATGGGGAATCACATGGCTGAGAAAATCAAATCTGTAGGAGATACAGGACGTACTCAAGCGAGCCCTTTATGTTGTACTTGTCAATGGTTCTATTCTATAGTTTGTAAAAGACATTATGTTCCTCATGGTAAAGTGTACTTTCTATTAAGCTTTCACTGAGAACTGAGAGCTGTGAGAGAGCCCAAAACTGCCAGAGCTTTGAGGTAGAGCTGCCTGAACCTTCTTCCTTATAAAGAGCTTTCCAAAGAAGATCCAAATGGCTTTGAAGTTCAAAAAGCCAGGTTCTCTTAGGCTGTGAACTAGAATAATTAATAAAAGCTATAGAAAACTCCAAGTGGCCAGATGAAGCAGAATGGAAATACAACAGGGTTTATAAATCAGTGACCTCCTTCTGCCTGTGACCTTGCAGGATCATCTTTCCTTTCAGTCATCTCCTGGCTGCTGTGTTCCTACAAACTCTGACAGTGCTTATTGGTCCTTGGCAGTATCTCCTCTTGGTCTGCTCGTAGCCCTTTGCTGCTCTTAGCAATCATTCAAGCTCTCTTTGAGCTACAGGATCTGTGTGTGCTCACTCTCTTTGCCTTTTCCTGGCTCTGACCCGCAGTAACTGAGGCTGCTGCGTTTCCCAAAGAAACATGCAGCTTCTGCCACCTCCTAGGAAACGCCACCAGACTGTCACTCCTTTTAAAGGCATGAGAACAGACAAATTTAACAGGTTGATCAAAGGGAAAGAAGCAAGTTTGCATATCAAACACTACACATGTACATTGTCAGAGTGATGATAAAGCTTCCCCTCGTGTGATCACACAATATAGCAAGTGTGCTCTATATATGCATAAATAGTGTATGAAGTTTGCTATGTATGACTGTATATATCCGAGTGATGCTAATCCATTAATGTGTATATTTTTATAGAGATGTTACATAATATATTCTGTTAGGAGATACCATGAATCACTTAAAATGTATAAAAATGTTTTAAAGGACAGGAGAGGTTCAGAAGACACACAATATTCTAACAGATAAAACATTAGTCCTTTAAAATGGTAGGGCGTCCTGGAAAAGCATTCTTGACTTGGGAAATTTCACTTAATCAACATAATTACTGACTTGGGCATTGAGAAATGAAGACAACAATTAAAGAAGTACTTGGGGAAGACACCTTTCCTCCCCCTTCTTCAGGCCCAGCTCCAGCCTGGACACCCTTCCTGGTGCCCTGGCCTCCACTCCCCTTGCTACCACCGCAGGGCACACGCAGGCCTTGCAGGCGCACAGGACAGGGGGCTCAGGGCCTCGTCGTTTCTTTCTGCCGCTCTGTTATGGTTTGAGAAACCCACAATAATTTATTGTCATTTAGACAATAATTCTATCACCCGATGACCCCTCCCCACCCAGGGAGGGGAATCGGGAAGAAACAAGGAAACCCGAGGGCTGAAATATAAACAGATTTAATAGAATAAGACTAGACAATTATCTTTAATAACACTAAAGAAACAATACTGATACCAATACCAGTATAAAATATACAGGGATTATACTCAGCCAACTATATCAGTAGGAAGCTGTGCAGTCCCAGCAGTGGACAGCAAATGTTGGACACTGCGAGTGCTATGGCTTCAGGAGGAAGGGAAGGCCTCAGGGGTCCCGCACTGGGACAAGAAGTTCTCAGGGTAGAAGCCATCAAGGCAGAGACAGAACTTCTCAGCAAACTTTCTAATACATAGTGAATGTGATGTTCGTGGTATGAAATAGTCCTGTTGGCCATCTTGGGTCGAATGCCTGGGTTGTGCTCTTCCTCATCCCTGAACCTGGCTAACTCAATAACACTGAGACCTTGAAACCCACACATCATAGCTGGCTATAAAGTAAGTATTTTCACAAATTCAGGCACCAGAGTCTTCTAAAAGTGCAATTTCCCCAAGTATTAGAAGATAATTTAGTCCTGCATTGCTGAAACCAGGACATACTCATTTCTTCTTACTCATCTTCTCTGCTCTGGTGAGGACCCTCCATTGGGACCTTTCCTCACAACATCTAAGCAGAGATGCCATTGTCCCCTCTGACTGGATGACTTTTTGAGCAGGATGCAGCAGATCATAGAACTTGTTGGGACTGGTTAGGACTGACTGAGACTGGCTGGGATTGGCTAGGACTGCTTAGGACTGGCTGGGACCAGTGCAGGGCAGTGCACGGCCACCTCTCACGTGGTGCCCAGCAGCCCTTCCTGCCAAACCCTGCTGCTTGTGCCCAGTGCGTGATGCAAAGTTGTTGTTGCTTGTAAATTAATTGCTGTAGGGACCGTTTAGTGGTAGCCTGTCAGCTCGTTAAGAGGTCACCTCTCAAAGGAGCCTGTGTGGAAGTGGAGGTGGAGTGGATGGAGTTGAAACTGAAACCCAAGTTGTAGGAAACTTGCTCAGACTGACTTCTTTTAAAGTTATGTTCCTTTTTTTATACTGAAAGTTTGCCTTGCTCACCGAAGGACTTCTCTGTTATTCAAAAAATACTGAAGGTAGCATGACCTGTGGAATGTTCTCAGAAATATTTCTGAGTCCTGGAAAAGCCAGCAGGTGGGGCATAGATCCCTTTTGAAAATGAGCATATCTAATAAAGTTAGAGTAGGTATAAAATGAGTAGAAATGTTCCTTCAAAGGTCCAGGTGTCATTAGTGCCCTCTTCCATAGGCATAGTTTGAAGGATGTCTCTGCTGTTGGTCTTCCAGGCCAGCTGCGCACTGCCCCTGGCCCTGGTGTGCTGTCCCGAGTAATACAGCGGTCTTTGTTTCTCCTGTCTGAATATTTGAATTGCACAATCCATGTATCAAATCAATAAGCTAAGCTATGTTGCAGAAACATAACAGGATGTTTTGTCTCAGTATAGTAATCGAGTCATATATCCACCCAGCTGGCCAGGTTTTCCATTTGTGTGACTCAGCAGAACTCTACTGAAATTTATGACCTAAATGAATAATAATAGCTCAGAATTGCCAGAATTGTTTAATCAATATAAGTGATTTTTAAATCCTTACTACTATATTTTATTTTGTCAGTTAAAAAAAAAAAAAAAAAGGAGTAGGCATTGCTTTATTTGAGGCATAGCCTTACATTCCTGTTTCAGTGTAAGGACCAGTTGTCCTAGTGCTTTGTAGACAACTGATGTTTTTTTGTAGGTCTTGTATATTGGCTTATGTAAACCTCTTCTGTGGCAGGTTTCTCACTTCTAGCATGCTAATTTCTCTTAGGAATCCTTATTGGCTGAATCTGAGCCGAATTCTCAGGTGCGTATGAGTTGTCCCATTAAATTCAATTGAACCAAGTAAGGCAGGTCCTTATGCTCATTGGTATGCATGAGCTCTTTCATAGCAATGGTAGGGAAGTTCCTCTGAGAGCCTCCTATTCACAGGGAAGTCAACACAAGTATGAAAGGACTCCACATTTGGTGAGTGAGTCTGCAGACTTAAACCACATGCACATATACAATTACAAGGTTTCCAGTTTTTTGCCCAGTGTTATGCTTGGTAAGTACTTTAAGCTGTTTCCTGGCTGTACTTTCTATAGTAATTCAGACATGAAGAGTTCTCTCCAATGTTCTTTGCCATTTGGTAACACTTACCATGGCAACATTTCTGCCCATTGCAAATTTTGTCACTTTGTGGCATTATATTTATAGTGTGCAGAACGCTGTAAACGTGTTAGCATTATAAGATGCAAAAAAATTATTTTTGTGTTGCCTGTAATTGTCAGCGCTAGTAGGCTGGCTGTTCACACTTTAAATCTTGTGTTCAGTAATAGCGCAGCTTTTGGTAATTTCTTCAATATTTTATGCTAGCCCTATGCTTAACCCTTTTTTACAGCAAGTGCATTTAGCTTCTGCACGGAACCAGTCTCAAGATCAGATCTAGAAGTCTTTTATCCTTAACTATGTTTATTAATAACTGTACAAAGACTTCGTAAATGTATACATGAATTTAAATTAGAAATAATAACCAAACAAAAGAAAAACAACAAATCTTTCCAATGTGTGCTCCTAACTGGAGTGGTTACTTCTGCAGTGCTCATTTCTGTGCTCTCCAACCACTTTATGCGTTGGCTGCCACCATCTGTTGCGCGGCAGCAGAAATTGTGCTGGGAATCTCTCTGCATGGGGCTTGACTTTTCCCAGTCTTTTGTGGAGCAGCAAATATACATTTCTAAGTACTGTAAAATACATATGATGCTCATTTGTTTAAAAAAAAGCAGCAAAATAGTATTCTTAGACTTTGAAGATAGGATTCAAGTTGATTAATTCCAAAAATGTGAGTATTGTCTGCAAAGAGAAAGCTATAACAAGTTTATGTTAGTTTATATTAAATGATTTAATAATTGGATAATAGGAAGCAGAGATGGGAGACCATTTAGGAGAAGTAAAGTTGAATAAAAAAGTGGCTAGTATGACTGGATACACTAGCAGAGGGGAAGAACACAAACAAAATCCAGCTTGAGAAATAAAATATTTACCAAGTAATTGGTTGTGGCTGACAGTGCTTGCTTTGGGCATGTTGCACTCTTACCAGATGTTACTCTTGGGAAAGGTTTAATGTGTTTCAAAATATTCAGATGAGCAACTTGTTACACTCTCCATATGTGAAAATACAGGAGCTGTCGCTGGAGGTCAAGGTTCAGCTTCTTAGTTCCACTCTTAAACAATGTAAAATAATCTGGTTTAAGTTATATTTACCCTTATTTTAAAGCTTTTGTGCTGCCAGGATTGTACAGTGGACCCCAGTGGATCTGAGAGTTCAGGAATGAGCTTATCCAGTATGGGCTAAGCCATTCTGAGCTTGAAACTGAACCTAGAAGTGCACAAACTAAAAGAAAAGTCTTGTTATCTCACTGTCAACAAAAGCAAATATTTTCTTCAATTTTCAGGCCGCTGTATGTTACTGATCCATTGCATAGTGATGCACTAAGTCTGCAAAGTATCTGTTTTCATCAAAAGTACAAATCAGGTTTTAGAGTAAAGTTTTTTTCTAGGAAAGATAGCATGCCTGTTACCACTTTTTTTGCTCTGTGAAGAATGAATTTATGTGACTTAAAAGAAGAAAGATTTAGTGTAAACTCAATATTTTGAAGCAGAGAAAATAGACATTAAGAGAGGACGCATTTGAGAGAAGTGTCCTCAGGAGAAAACATACTAATAGATGTTCCAATAAGAGAGTGAAGTTGGGCAGCAATGAGAGAGATCATAAATAACGTAATATTTCTTTTTTGTCTTCCACACAACCTTCTGCTATATTACTTCAATATCCGTTGTGCAAATCCAAAACGTAGTTTCTCTGTTGTGTGTTCATGATCCGCTAAGAGAAGTTTATGTTACGAGACAACATATCACAAGATCATCAAGGCTAAAGGTGAAAACAAGTGTACTATGATTTCGTCTAACCCTATCGGGGTGAGATTGTGTTCTCGCAAATAGCCAATACAATGGAGACTAATACTTATACTCTTTGTTTAACTGTCCTTTCCCGATGGTCTTTAAAGCTTGTACCTCATGTTATAAGCTTGAAAAACGCAACAAATTAATAGTGAAAAATGTTTTAAACTATAGATTGCGAAGTGCCTGCCAGGAACATGTGGGCACCTGTTAAAACCTTATTTCTAATTAACAAGAGGAAAAAATTTGTTTCCAGATGCTTAGGGCGCAGTGTCTCTTTCATAATGGTTTCTTCAGTGGAAGAACAGTGGGAGCATATTCTGAATATATTCAGTTGCAGTCTCACCTGGTAATGTATTTAGCTACTTATATGGTACTTAAAATTTTACCTCTAATGTTTTGAGATGGAAAACTAGCACTTAGTTCCGAAGCAAACATCTTACAATGCTTAAGCTATAGTTGCTCTTTCTCTGACAAGTGTCCTGTAAATAATTACAAAGAAGTCAGAAAAAAATAGCTATTTTAAAGTTAGTTTTAAATCTCTCTTATAAAACAATACACATTTACCAGTAGGAGTATCTTCAAGCATGTGGGAAGATATCACAGGATGCCACAAAAAAAAAAGTTAGACCATTCTGACAGATCTCCTTAATATGACCTTTTGGCATAGGGGCACACTGATCTCAGAGGGGACTCAAGATCTAACCTTCACTTTTTAGCTAAATGCTATTTTCAAAAGTGACCTAAAGTTACCCAAATTTGTATTTCTAAAGTCCTCAAAGAAGGTTGTATAATTTGCCACAGCAGTATTCTGAAAGGATGGTATTCTAGATCCTAAATGCCTGGGCTTTGCTTTGTTGAAGGAAACTAGTCTTAGCTAGAATTAAAAACTTTATATTGTAATTCCTTGATTTAACCTGAGCTCTATGTAGAGAGAAGTGATCAAGTCTGGGGACATAAAGGTTGTTCTTTGTTTATTGAAGTGTTCTTATTATTCTGATCACTAACTCCATAATATAGCTGTATGAGCAAATGACTAGCTCGAATTCAGACCAACCTTTATATTTTTAAGCAGCATGCACAGGTGTAAGTGTGTAAAACTTAACTGAACAGTCCTAAGGATGCATCTGAAGACGAATAAACCAGTTTCTGTTTGCACACTCCAAATACATATGTGTAAGTAAAAATACACTATTTTTACACAGTTCCTTTTCAAAATATGCAAAAGGGTCCTCATATCTTGTACTTCAAGTATAAAACAGTTCAGAAGTTTGTGATGAGTAAGAAGAAAATCAGCTTGTGCAGCATCCATTATTGACTGGTTGTAACAATGAACTGAGTAGTTTTTTCTGTCTCTTATCTGCAGTAGGAAGTAAATTCTGGCATAGAAAGCATAAAATATCTATATAGTAGAAACCAAAATGGTAATTTTCAATTCAAAATATAATGCTTTTAGACATTTTGGAAGTTCTGAGACTAAAGGCACCCCCAAAGGAAAGTGTTTGTTTCTCCAAGTCTGTAAATTGCCCTTATTTAGTGTTTTACATGTAACTTAAGCTAGGTCTGCATAGATCAGAGTGGAAAGTGTCACGTTTACTCTGCCCACATCATGAGCCAGCAATGTGTGAGGTAGTTCTGGTCACATTTTAGTGAGTGTGTCCAGCCTGGTAATCCACACTGTATGGAAGGATGTATTTACTGTGTGGTAGCATCGTTCCTTACTCCTGCGGACATGTCTACCTGTCTCTGTTAATCCAGGACAATGTGACGGTCTGTACTGCATTGCAGAGGTTTATATAGACTCACACTGGAAAAAAGAGGTGTCAATACCACAAACTTCAGAAATACTAGTGAAGTTCAGAGGCAGAAAAGAGCCAACAGAAAACATATCCAGTATTGATGGAGGGCCTTATACTCTGTCTGAATCTTTCTGTCCAAGGTTTCCTCATTGTAGCTCCAGATATCAATATAGACAGAGACTAGCTAATAAAAAAACGGAGAGCAATGCCAATTGCAATTCTAGAGCGAAGTATGGGAAAATTTGTGCCAGTGCTATGTGATATATAGTGTTTTTGATATGAACATGTTAACAGAGAAGAGATGATACAGAGATGATAAATAAAGATGTAAATGGGGGTCAAACCCTTTACACTGAATGGCATACTTCCTATGTTGCGTGAGGGAAGTGAGTTCAAAGCTGAGTTACTTCAACTTGAGATGTAGCATAGGTGGGGTAATGGAAACAGAAACACCCGTGTCTTCGCAAAATTTGAGATACGAAGGTAGATAAGAAAATGAGCTATCTGGTCCAATCGCAACATCTCATAATATATTCAAATCCATCATAAGATAACTATGCAAAGCACCAGCGTAACAGGAACATGCATGAGAGAAAGCCTGTCTCTCCTTGGATTAGCAGGCTAAATGAGTCACAAGCGTAGCCGAGTTAGATCGGGTGGGAGGCAGCACAGCGAACTGCCAAATGCTTTTGAAACAGCCTGCTCATGGGACTGCAGGGGCTCCTGACTCACAGCGTGTGTTGAGGCACTTGTAGCATAAAGACAGTGCAAATCCTGCTGTTGCTCAGAGATAAGTGTGAGACCAATCTCATCCACCAGAGGTACCAGACGATCAGCCAACCTCCCGTTCCCATTCACACATTCCAACTCATCTCTGCCCTGACCGGTTACCAGGTAAATATTTTTTATGCAGTGAACAGTTCCAGCTCTTACGTTCCTGCTCCTGAGTGATACGAGTCGCAGTTCTGATGAGTTGCGCTCTACCTGTCCTTGGCAGGCACTGTTAATGAGGATGGCTTAATGACATCTCCCTTTGATACAGTCACACTGTGGTCTGTGTAACAGTAGCTAGCTGTGAATCTGTCTTCAGAGTAAATTTATATTGATGATGCAGTTGCCTTGAATGATGTTCTTCAGCTTCATGTGTTCTGTTTGTCCTCACCTTTTTTATTTTGTAGCCTTGGTTTTGTTGCCTTATTTCCTAAGCAGGCTGGCTTTATGTGATCGCTCTGTCTAACAATCCCTTCCCTAATCATTATGGATCCACTGCTAAAGCTGACAGAGGAATACCTCACTCAACGATGGCTAAAGGTGGAGAGAGTGCAAGATGGGAGGCAAGGGTAGCTCAGTTAGAATCATTTCTACGTGGTAGCACTTAACAACCACCACGTGTGTAATGATAAATACAGTGCATGGAGTATCTTGACCTGATGTCAAGGTTAAAAGTGCTGATGGAAAATCTTGGAAGTATTGCAAAAGATACATTGGGGAGAAACATGCAGACCACAGGAATGAAATAGAGGGACTGCAGTGTGACATGTGGAACTTGAACAGTGTACAAAGTGCTACAGAGGGTGCTGTGAGATGGAGGTGTAACTAAGAGGGCATGGAAGCATGGTGTGCATCTTAGATGACAGATATAAGGGATCATGGTGGCAGGAGGCAGGCTGTGGGAAGGTAGCATGTTGAACTTTGGAATGAGGGCCCAGTTGCATAGGTTGGTAATTGAGTAGGCTTCAGATTTTTAAACAAACAAACAACACGGATATAATTTCTGATCTTGAAATTAGAAGATCTTTCTTCAGGTAGCTACAACTGAAAGCCATTAAAAAATTCAAGGAGCGAGTAGATAAATTGAACTAGATGTTTGAGTTTTGTGGTCAAATGTATGGAATGATAAAATCAATAGAAATCTCATTTTGTGTCCCTCAGTCTTCTCAGTATTAAACACAAAACTATTACTGATAAACGAATACAGAATTTTAGTAAGGCTAGTATTGTGATCAAAGTCAACTGTTAAATGAGTAGGATGAGAATTACTACTTCTTCCAGGAAATTTTATTTTTATTTTGAAATTGGACATATATTACTGCTTTTGTCACATATATGTACATTTTGAATACATAGACACACATGTTGTTCCAGTTACTACTTCGATGGTGTCAATTAAAACTTCAAGCTCTTTTGAGTTTTTCATATATGTTATGTTCAGTTTTTACAAAATGCCCCTTACTCTTCCCTGTAATCATTTTTGAAATTCAGACAACTTGATGATTTACTTTGCAATAATAGAGTGCGTGGCAACTTGAGTTGTTTCCTAAACCTCACTGTCATCAGTATGAGTCCAAGAATTCACTGACATGCAAATTTTCAGTCAGCGTTTTCATTGATCAAAATGACTTTCCCCTTTCCTGTCCCTGACAAGGAGGATTCATATCTCAGATAATCTCAAAAATTCCTTTATTCTTTCTGGGACCCCCACCCCATGCCAGCAGCTCATTTGAGAAAGGGAAGAATCAATACCTATTGAATGTGACTGACATGAGTGCTGAAAAATCAGACTTTGAGTTCATTTCTGTCAGTTCAGTCTACCTCGAGGGGGAGAAGTTACATCGAAAAGAAGCTAAGAAAGTGCACCAAAGTGATTGGATTAACAGCATAGAATAGCTGAATCAGGCTGGGTGGGTTGGTTTTGTTTGTTTGTTTGTTTTTCTGGAATAGTCTGTTTGCTGGAAAAAAGCAGTTTCACCGGGTTCAAAACAAACCACTCATTTGAGCAGAATGTATTTGCTGGCAAATCTCTTTGCTTTGCTTGGTCCCTAAAACTGCTGGTGGAGGTGAGGATTATGGAGC
This sequence comes from Charadrius vociferus, assembly GCF_000708025.1. Classification (NCBI taxonomy): domain Eukaryota; kingdom Metazoa; phylum Chordata; class Aves; order Charadriiformes; family Charadriidae; genus Charadrius; species Charadrius vociferus. Next base: position 1,170,195 of record NW_009647425.1, on the reverse strand, counting down.
CAGCAATCTGATTCAACAACTTGCCCTTCTTTTAGGACAGCGGTCCAGGGTAGGAATTTCCTCACCAGGCTGGAAGTTTTAAGGTTACTTCTCATGTGCCTTGATGCACCAGCTATTGAGCCATGGCGATTCTCCAGTCCTGCCATGGCAGCAGCGGTGATTTCCTTAGGGACAAGGAAATACTAACCCCGGCATCTCCTCTTCTGGGTGGTAGTTTGAAGAGGCATTCTTCATTTTTCTGACGCTCAGAGCCTTGAGGTGCAACAGGGAGAATCAATTTACCCACTTATTACACTGGTTCCTCACTGCTTTACTAACAAGAGTACCACTAGTATTTGAGCTTAAACGCTCGTCTCCAGGTAGGACAGCTAGCTAAAGTTTAAAACATTGCTTCATTGTGAGACTTGTGTGTGTGGAGAATGACAACGATGCTAATGCTGCATGTTATTGATTGTGAGCTGGTATGGGGCATGAAATAAAAAAAATCACACAATTTCTTTCCTTTTTTTCCTCTGATTTTTCATCTGAGCTAAAAGGAAGGTTACAGGGATTTGTCTTGTTCTTAGCAAAGTGAAGGTTAATAAGTAAATGCTTTTCAGAGCACTGTTAAAACCCTCAGATTGAAGGCTCCAAACACTGCAAGTATAAAACATTCTTATTTATTATTCATTTATTTTCAGCTGCTTCAGGACATATGTAAAACTCATTTCTAATCTAAAAAACAATTAATTGTAATTTGGAACCCAATTTAATCATCTGATTTTTTTTTTTTTTTTTTTTTTGATGGGGGGTGATGTCATTTTTGGAGTGAAAAACCATCCACAAAAATTACAATGGAAATTAGTGAGCAGAGTTTTACTGATGTTCAGGACCTCTACAGGAAAAAAAGTATAAACATTAAAAACAATGCTGTATTACACACTCAAAATTATAAATAAATGCAGCCTCAAATTTTCTTCCTCCTTTTAAGTTATCCTCTTTATCTGGCCCCTGTGGTCTTTTCTCTGGTTGAGTTGATCAAAGCAGGATACTAAGGAGAAGATTGGCGGCAATGCATCACACTTGCTTTGTCTGGAGCTCTGGAGAGCTGTGAGAGTATTTCCAGCAATAGCCTGGCCTGAGCCGTGCAGTGGCCTGGCTTAGTGAGGAACTGGCCAGTTGACCTTTTTTTGGACAGTGTCTCTTTGCCCTTGGGCAGGGGAAGCCCAGAGCTGAATTCTTTGTCTTGGGTGACTGCTTTCTGTTGAAAGATAGCAGCAGGGGACAAGTTCTGGACCATGTTATTATATATTAGCAAGGTTTTGAAGTGAGGTTTATGGGTCTAATATTTATTTTATTGAAGTTTTACAGCTCATTTTTAAACATCATTATAGAATGTCAGTGTTTATTAGAGATCTGTGTGTGTTTCCAGAGTGCTCATTGCTGTGGTTTCTGAGTACTTGAGGTGCTGAAGTTATCAATTTGGCTGTGAAGCTAAATTAGGCTGTAATGCCCTTGAGTATGTTTTCTCCAGATCAGGCAATAATCTCCATGATTATGGGCTCTGTTGTGTATTAATTGACCGTGACTTGTTACGCATCCTAAACTGAAGATGCATAATCTATTTCAAGGTCAGTTATCTGCTAGCCAAATGTCTCAAAAGGGTGAATATTGATGAATTCCAGTGTTAAAGGCAGCTTTCCCTTTAAAAATGTAACACTGCTCTTACATGCTTTTGTATAACGCATCCAAAGCTTGTCTTCCTTAGACCTTAACACAGACATTTGTAGCAAAATTTTCAGCTTTTTATAATTAATGAAGAGAGACAATAAATTATTAACTTTAGAACTATGACTAAATGCCTTTTGCAAATGGTTGTTTGCTGGAAATGTGCAGTTTTAATTGTGCTCTGTTTAAGTTATCTGTGAAGCTGTGGAATATTAGTGGTGGTGCCTGCGTGGAGAAGAAGAAATCGTACAGTATGAGGAAAAAGAAAATTCAGAATACTTAAGAGGATTTGAATTAGTGGGCACTGGAAATCAAGCAGGCTGTTTGCATTATAGTCTAGTGTTTCAATCTGTGTTAAGGACCCAGATGTTGTAGATTTCCCTATGCTAAACTCACTGACTGAATGGGACTTCTGTGTAACAGGCAGCTGGACCCAAGTTCATGTGTAGTGATTGTGAATCTTGGGGGGGGGGGGGGGGGCGGGTGGGAAAGGGTGAATGGAAGAATAAAGAGAAGAATAAGAAGAATTTGCTTTGTTAAACTTCACTGCAGTAGATGTAGCCATTGAAGGCATTTTCAAAATGGCCCTTAAGCTGGTGATTTTATAGCAGCAAATGTCTTACTTTTCCTATTTCAGTGAAAAATGTTATAGAAATTTTGTTTTTCTGTCATCATAGATTTTTTAGCAGATATGGTCAATATGAAGCTCATAGTATTCTAGATATGTGCATCTATTTCTGTGTTATTAAAATGACCTGCAGTTCCCTAAAGCTTGCTGTCTGTATATCTCAGTGGTCTTTATTAAGGTGACCTAATGACCTAATCATTATTATCTCAAAGCCTTCAAAATGGAAAACTCAGAATAAAATATTCCCTTGAAGAGAAAACCAACAAGGAATGCTGTCATAAGAACTCAGTAGTCCTGTCCTCAGCCTACTCTCTTTTTAATACCGCTGGGTCTTGGCAGCAACTTGAAGCTTGTGTAGCATTTTGTCACTAGTTCTCAGCACTGACTCAGACGTTTCATAGCCAGTTTAGTACTGGTATACTGATGAGCACAAGAACAGTCACTGGAATTAAACTTAATATAAAAAAAAAATCATATAAATAAATAATTATGCATATTTCTTGGACAGGACGGGAGCCAATAAGCTTAATTAAAATAATTATGAATAGGATGTAAAATAGTATGCCAAAATTATTCTTTTTCTTCATTTACAGAAAGTTACTTTTAAATCATAAATTATTTATTTTTTTCTGTCATTGTAGCTGAAGTAGAGCATATACTGCACTATACCTTATACTTTGTGGGTAACATAGCACTTTTTTCTTGGAGAAAAGGATGAATAAGAAGCTGCTTCTATGCTTTTGATAGATGAATAATATCTTACATTCTGAAAGCTTCATTTTTCATAGTTTCATTGCTTGTTTGGTATTTGTTGTTTAAAAAATGTGCCTCATGCATTTTTAAGTCATTTTGTACAATAACACACAAAAAAACCCCCACAACACAGGGTCACAGCTGGATACCTGTGTTTACTAACTGTATTCAGCTACTCCAAGCCTTGCTGGTTTCTAAAATACAAACGAAAGTGAACAATACTAGAAAACTGTGGGTCTATATAGAGATGTGCTGTCCAACTCCCAAGGAGTGCATACCTGATGCTGAGACTGTGTTTACATCCCTAAACGCACTCTATGTTGCCAGCACAAGTAAGTTTAGCCAGACACCAAATGAGACTGCAGTTGAGAATAAGGTTCTAAGACAAAAAGTGGACAAAGGAGTATTCTCTACTATTATTCTAATATTTTCTTGATAGAAAAAATTGTAACAACACACAGCTTCACAGATTTTCCTTGAATTCTACTGAAGAAGATTTTGCAAGATGGATAAAGCTGTTATTCATGATTAAAAAGAATAAAAATCCCAAAATGAAGAGATTCCTGAGAAGAACTATTTCCCTTAAATGATTCAGTAGTCTGCTCATTTTGAAGTATATTGCAACTGGGAGATAAACTGTATATTTTTAGAGAAGGAGGTAGGAGGTAAGCCTTGTTATTATATCTGGTATGTTCCTCATCCCCCAGTTCTAAAATTAAATCCCTGGCTGGAATTTTAGCTGGATGCCTGAAGCTGGCTACAAAGACCAGAATTTCGTAGTCCTTCTGGATGGAATTCATTTCAGGTAACACTGGTATAATAGAGATGTCTGTATATTGAACTGATCACCTCTGCCTTCGTTTATAATGAATGCTGAGAAATAGGTGTTCTTAGGTCTACCTTCTTTCAGGCCTGGACATCAGATGAGATGAATTGTGCCCTTAAAGTGACCATTTTTTCTCTCTTCACTGTGAGGCAACTAGCTTATATGTAATTCAGTATAGTCATCCACATTTGATTATATGAATCCCACTCTGTAGTTTTTGTTGCATAATAAGAAAGGACCCCTCCCCAAAGTAAATTGAAAATCTGGTAGACCAGCTCAGAAAAGCTTCTCAGTCCAAGGTCATTGCTGCTTGATTTAGCTTCTCGTTCTATACACTGCCCGTCTCACCTAATGAATTATGTTTAGCTGTCCATTAGTCTTGCAGAATACATTGCTCCTCTCCTTTTTCCCCTTTTACATTAAACGTCACATTCATAGATAATAAAAATGTCCACAAAATATATAGCCATAGAAAAATGTTGCATTCTTAATGGGGCCAGATATTTTGAGCCTAAATTTTCCCAGCAGGATTTCAAAATGGATGTGATTTCTTTTTGTCAAAAAAGTCACGTAAATACAGCCATAGCACTCTTATTTGTGGTTAGGGGAACTTCTATCTCTCATCTCGCTGAGTGTCATTTATCTAGAAGCATGAGGAAGACTGTGCATGTAAGAGCGTGGCTCATCCAGGACGATGCTACACGTGGATGTTTAAAGAAGAGATTTAGTAGATAGGTCACTTTTGTATTGTAACTGAAAGGCAGTTTTAAATTAATTCTGTGATAATGGGGATTGTGTGGCTTTTAAACCGTTCAGCTCTATGATGGGATGGTTCTAGCTGCGTGGCGAACGGAGACATTTGGCTCAGTTTTTCCATGGGAAAAACCATCAGGCCAGATGGTTTCCTAGGGGAGTACGCTGAGAGAAATGTCTTCCTCATGTATTCTACAGCTTTTCAACAGGCACCTTCAAGCTTTTGGGTAAGGGTCTCAGATCCAGTGCCCTCTGCCATTTGATGAGTAGATCTGCTTCCTAGATAGAGGGATGGATGATTGCCTTGCGACATCACTACTGTAAAGTTAAAATTGTTTTGGTAAGGAAATAATGGAGGATTGCTCAGGACCAAAGTGAGTCCACAAGAAGGCTCAAGTAAGGTGTATAAATAAGAAGGACACTGGAAGCCAAGCTTACAGAGAAAAAGAATCTCATAGGTGGCCCAATTAAAAAATCGGTGTTTTCAGACAGATACTTTTTCCTGCAGCAAAGATAAACTTGCTGTTTCCTGTTGTGACTGTAGGAATACACTGGGATATTTCAGAGATCAGTGAAATAACTTAGCAAGTGCCATTGTTTCTACAGTGACTGATGCATGTAACAACTGCTGGGGCTGTACCTATGGTATTGGACAGTGGACTCCTGTGATATCCTCCCTACTTTTTTTTTCTGTAATGTACAGTAGTAAGATGAATTCTCCAAATCCCACAGCAGTGTTTGCATTTTCATTAGTCAGAGGATAATATACATGAACAAGGTTGACTGCAGGGACAGGAAAGTAGATATTTCTGTCCCTCTAACAGAGATGCAGGATCATATTGCCTCCTGTGTTTTAGCTACATACCCGTATGAATTTTTTCATTCTTTACAATCCACTGTGACAACTCCAATGGGACCATTATTCCCACTTCATCCTTTCCTCCAGCCTGATAACTGGGTTACATTCCTGGGAAAGGAGAGGCATGATAACAAAATCCCTGGAGAGGGCTTTGGAAGAGACCTCTTTTCCTGCTTCTTCAATAAAGGCAACCCTAGGCTGGTATAGAAAAGATGGAAACAGTTCCCTTTCTTCGTACTCATCAACCTTGTGTTATCAATGGCAGTTGCCACTGATGCTGAGACCTTATTGCTGAATTAAAGGATTTTAGTGTCTTAGATGGATTCTGAGCATGGCTAGCTGGGCATGTCTACTTCTGAGCCATTGAAGGGAACGTAGGTGAAGATACACTGTTATAGAAACTCAAAAATTGCAGCAGTCTTAAGTATGTGCACAATAAAGGCTCTCATGTGAAGAGTTGACTCTTCCTGTAATAGTTTTATGACACTGCTGGTACAATGGCAACCAATGTTCATAGTAGGATTTTTCACTTTTTGGCTACTGGTTGTATTTCCTGCTCTATGCTCATTCATTTTTTTCTGACAGAAAACCTGATAAAGTAGGACCACTCTTATTTTCTAATGTATGGCAAGAGAATTCTTTATACTTACAAATCGTAGGCTCCAAAAAGAATGAACTTCTTTTTAAGTATGGTGTGTTTATTGTTAGAAGCCAAACAGATCTTGTTCACAAGTAGTTAGTAACTTCCTTTTACTTCTGATAATAAAGAAGATGAATACCTCAATAATGTTAATCACACTTAGATGGTGAATATCAATATTCAAAACTGGCCCTGACTTCAGCCAAGGTGGTTGTACCACATGACTGCAGAGGTCTTTGCAGTCTAAATGATGATAGTCTATAACCACTACAGAATATTTTTGACAAAACTTCTAAATCACTTCCCTTTCCTGAATTTTTGTGTCTTTTTTTTTTTTTTTTCATTGAACACATGCTTCCCATCCCTTTCCTATAAAGTAGCTCTTTAAACTTGGTAGTGATTGCTTTTATTTCCAAGGCAAATCGCTGGCAGCTGTTGCAGAGTGATTCATGGTGTCTACATTTAAACAGTGATGCCTAATCATTATAAAATGATCCATCTGGGGTTTTATTCTACAGAGGGGACTTTCTGTGCTATGAAAAGCACAAAGCATGTGACACAGGAATATTTTAGTATAAGAACATAGCAAATGCTCTGTCTCATAGCTTTCTAGATTCTTGATCTTCCCCTAAACCTTAAACAGCAGCATATAAAGCTTACTTATGGAAACTGTAAGTTGCTGACACAACTGTCCTGTTCTTTACTTAGGGTAAGATTGTGCCTATTGGCATAGCCTTGAGCAAGAGGTGGGGTGTGAACTGCATCATTGTAATGCCAGCCTGGGGAAGCATGGTGACTCAGATATTCCTCTGAATCACATTTTCTCTTCTGCTTCTTCCTTGCTCTGAGGGAATAGTAATTTACTTCTGGAAATTAGTATCTCTCTGCAGTGGCGCAGCTGTTCTAGCTGGCAAGTCTGGAAAAAGACTTCAATCTCCACCCATTTCTCCCTATGTTCCTTCTGCTCACCTGTTTCAAAGATAAATAGTCTGGTTTACTCCTACACACTCAGGCCTAAAATTTGGGTAGTTTGCATAGGGCTCTAATTGCAGGGTTCTTCCATTCTTTCTTATGTAGGTGCGTACGTGCAGACTAAACCTTACAGAGAAGACTCCAGATGTGATATGGCAGCCTACAGAAAATAAATAGCATTTTATTTTGGCTCAGTCATTCAGGTAAAACAAGACTGATAATTTGGAAATTTTGTACCAATCCATGACTTCAACTTTTCTTTATTAAACAGCTTATAGTTTTGTACAGCAAACAGATTCAGTCCTAATGCAGTCTGAAACAGAATCTGTCAACCTGTAGAACTGTATCCTCTCCCTGACTCTTGCCAGTTTGAGTGAAAGTTTCTTGAGATTTTACTCGGTGACATCGACCCATGGAGGTTTATTCTGCCATTGATGCACATAACTAGCACATCATATGTGGAACTGAATGAGCATCTTAGAACTTACACGATTGTAGGAAGGATGGCAGGATAACTGAATACCAGTTATCAGCACTGATTATGCTACAGGGGAACTAAAAAATAATAATCTTTTCTTATTTTAACACATCTATGCAAAACTTCTCTATCGCAGATCTGAATATGATGTACTGTTGCATCTGAGTTTATTCTGATTTGGTGCTGCAGTATCAATCACCTTGCCATGTAGGAGAGTGTTGGTGAATAAAACACACACGCCACTCTTTACAATTCTGATTTACTTAACACAAGTATATAGTAACAGATAACACTTGATATATGATACCAGAAAAAAAATATGGTGACAAACACATCAAAAAAGCACTTCTCTGCTGAAGGGCTGCAGGGCTTTGATCAGGTGCAGCACCATTAACCGGGGGAGATACTGCTCGAGCAATGCTCTCCCTGTTTTTCCTTTGTGCTCATTCTATTAGGGGCTGTGATCTTATATACCTTCTTGTTTTCTCCTTTGAGTTTTCATTATATGTAGCCAGTTTTGTGTTTGTTGTATGTTTTTTATTTGCTTTATTGTGCTCTAAAAGCAATTTTGCTCAACTCTCCAAGTTGCACTCCTTTAGTGGCCGGAACTGACCATTTGCAGTATGTGATTCCTCTCCTGGGGCCTCATGTTATACCTCGCCTGTTTTCTCAAGACACCTATTATCATCCTGTGCTTTTACTCTCAAGGACCCCTTCTAGAATGCAGACTTTATTATAACCATACTGAGCAACTACTCTAACATTGTCGTCATTGCCAAGATCCAACTTGTACTCCTGTCATAGCCCGGGAGGCTGCTACATTCACACATACCTCAGTCTAGACCTCGTTTTATCTGACAGTGAAGCGACCATTAACATTTTTACATTTTGTACTGATGAGGAAGCATAATGTTTGTTTTACTACAGTAAGAGGAAGAAGCATAGAATAAGCCTTTTGTTAAGCCTACAGAAGACCTGGAGGGATAAAAAGCCTCTACAATACAAATGCCCTGCTTAGTGACTCCAGTATATATAAATGTTGATAGCCATTCAAAGGATAAACAGAACGCTACAATAAATTGCAATATACTTTCTACTTTGTTTGCCAAATAGACCTGATCCAAACTGGGTTTCAGTGGTGCTACATTCTTCTAGTTAACTGTGTTACTCACCTTTTTTCAGTTTGAGGTCATTACTCTAATGGGGAATCAGAAAAAACAGTGGATGTTCTGTATTGTATTAAGAGAGTTTTGAAAATCTGTGTGCTGATTACAGATTTTTTTTATAGAATGTGCCATGGTGCAGTTACCCATAAAAGGTTTGCATGAAACACCACGCCATATAATATGAGTGCACTGGTGGTAAGACATCTCCTTCAATCTTGCATCATAGTTAAACCACTTTAAATGTGCTGGTTTTGGTTGCTGGGTTTTTTGTTTGGTTTCTTTTTTTTTTTTTTTTTCATTTGGACTTGCTCTACTTTATAGGTTTCTTAAAGGGAGCTGTTTTTTAAGGTATAATAGTCTTTGGAGGGATTTACCAGCTCAGGAAGCCAAATGATTGACTCCCTGTCTCAAACCATCACCTTCTAACACAATCCAGAAAGAGGTACATCCTTTTTTCTGAAATGCTATTGGCATTGCTGTTTACTTTGTGATCACTGTTAGCACCTGGATTTCTATCAGCCAGTTCTTGCCAAGCCGTATATTCCACTTTTTGTATTAGTGTGTGTGATTGCTCCTTTACAATATCAGTACTTTGCCTGGTCTCTGTTGAATTTTATCTTCTGAATTTTGAACACACTGAACTTTGTCAAGATCATTTTGAATTCTGATGCTGTCTGGCAAAATGCTTTTTATCCCTGGAGTGGTATGAATGCAGTTCCTCTGCAATTGTGTAAATCATTGCTGAAAATATATTATAGTCCCACATTTGGGCCTGTATTGAAGATGTCCTCCAAGTTTGGTGACTCCAAGTTTGATTACTGACAGTTGATAATGGCAGGAATGTTTTGGGGTTTTTTTTCCCACAGTTGTGTTTCTCTGTATTAGTGATTATATTCATGTTATAATTAACAGAATTGTTTATTAAAATTTGCAGCAGTATCACCAACCATAAAGTAATTCTTATATTTACTGATCATCAGGCAATTCCATTGGCTTTACTATGCTTGCCAATACTTACTGGCTGTTTATAGATTGTCTTATATTCTTTTTATAGATTAGGGGTTTTCATAGCTTATTTTGCAAAATTTTGACTTTCAAAGCTAGATTGATATGTTTCTAATTTCCTCAGTCTTTCCCAGTAGATAGAGGTGTTTTGTTTGCTATTGTGCTACTTCCTCCTTGTGTTCTTGAAGGTGATCTCTCTATTAAGACTGCTTTGGCTTGTTAGAAAAGTTCTCCACGATGATTCATTCTTTGAAGCATTTTTTAAGTATTCTTCAGCTTCTTTTCCTTTGCTGGTCTGCTGTTTAAAATGCATTTTATTTGGAAGCTGTTTATAATTAATTAATTTTTCTATGTATGAGAACTGAAGCGAAGTGTTGAACACTTTAGCCATCTCTGTGTATCATCCATATTTTTGTTTTCTGTCCAATTAAATCTTGGTCTTTTCTTTTCTTTTCTTTTCTTTTGTCTTCCCATTACTGCTTAATGTATTTATAGACTTTTTCCTCATTGCCTTTTATGTCTCGAGCTAATTGAAACGCATTTTGCCCCCCAACCTTTTGATTTTTATCCATATGGGGCATGTGAGCTATCCATTATGCTTATCATTAATCATGTGCTCTTGTTTCCACTTTTATAATGATTCTTTTTCTATTTTCAGGTCATTAAAAAACTACTGATGCAGTTAGAATGGTCTCTTCATATTTTTCCTACCTACACTTCAAAAGGGGTTTGCTTTTGTGTATTCTGTATAGTTTCTCTCAGTAGGTAGTGGCTCTCATGTACTCATTTATCCTTTAGATTATCTTCTTCAGAGATCTTACTGTGGCTTTTTTTCCACTTTTAATCTATTTTTTAACTCAGAACAAGGACTTCAAATCTTTTTTTCATATAGTAAATATCATCATTTCATGATGACCCCATATTAGCTCTGCACTACCGGTTGATTCCCCTATTACTTAAAAAAAAAATAATAAAAAAAATAGTCCCCCAAACCCCTACCTACTCCTTGGCAATGACTGTTTTCTCGTGCTAGATCCACCCAGAGACATTCAATATGTTATTAGTTCTTCCTGAATTTCAGAATAAGTGTTCTAGATATGCAATTCAACACCTCCTTGCCTGTGCTTGTTAAAAAGTCATTTCTTTCACTGTGTCTCTGCAATATCTATGATGTGCATAGATGCCTTTATGTTTTCCTTACTGGTACCCTAATAGCTGTCATTTACCAGAAGATTGAGATAAAATTCCATTATTCTCACTCTTCTTTCTCTTACAACCTTATTGCAATGTCTAATTTCTAGATTAGTGTTTTATGAGTAAATCTGTGTTTTGTAAGTACCTGTGGGCTTCTTGTAACCACTTACTCTTACTCTACTGCAATAGCAAGACCTCACTCAACTTCCTTGTATCCCAACTAAAAAGTCTTTTTGCTTCCCGTCAGGTATTATCAGTTATCTCCATGGTCTTTAGGGAGATTCTTAAGATTCAGTTTCCCTTGGGACTGAGATGGGTTTCTCCTGGCTATTGAATTTTACCAGGGCAATGTGCCATTGTTCTCAGGTTTTAGGCTTAAGATGCATGGACAATCATTTTGTGTGTCTGTAAATCTGTAACCTCAAAAGGTTAAGGTATGCGTGGAGATGGCTAATCCCGTGCTGTTGCACATCTGAAAAGATAACAACATGAGGAATTGCCGGATGATACAGATAGGAAAATGGGAGTAATGTACATGTAGATGGCCTGTCCTGTCTTTTGGTGACATTCATAAGATGGCCACATGAGAGACAGCAGGACACTATAGATAACGAGAGGAACCACCAATTGAACAAACTGAGGACCAAGGTAGGAAGTATCAGGGCAACCGTAGAAAGAATCACCAAATAAGGGTATAAAGTCAGCAAAACCAGAGCCAGTGATGAAAGGGAAAATAGAGTGGGCTGTTTATTTGGGAGGGGATGAGGCTGGTAAAAAAGGAGAGCTTGGGAAGAGGGGAAAAGGGAGTATAAGGTGAAGCAAGTCATGAGCTTGGAGCTGTTTGGAGGTGTGTATTGGGCAGCCTGTTCATGACCAGTCCAATCTGTGGCAGGACAGCATATCTGTTGCTGCTGTGGCCATGCTGGTGTCTGACTGACTTTGGTGGTTGAAGCAACCAGGATGCTCTCCCTAATGCCAATGAGGGATCTCCCAGAAGAATGGACTGGACTTCCTAACAAAACCCTTGTAAACTCACTGATCTCAAAGTTGTGAAGGTTGTAGTTTTGGTAAGTACAGCTAGGCAGCTAGGGAAGGGAAAGACCCAAATTCGATTGGATTGACAGAAAGACTTCAGTCTAGACTCCACGGTCAGCTGTGTGAGCAATAGATATGTGCCCACAGGCCAGTCAGTGCACAGTACTGGCACACAGCTGAACAGCAGTTGTTAAGAAGCATGGGAAAAAGACTGGGCTTTTCCCCCAAGATCTTCTGTAAAATACTAGGGAAATACAGAGAAAAGGGGAGTGGAAGGAAACTGGAATTACTACATGAGGGACGGGGTGCACAGGGAGAACGTAGAATACAGTAATAGGTATGTAAGGAGTCAGGACATAATTGGAAACAAAGAACAAAAGAAAAATGCTTTTGTAGCCTCTGCTTATGGAACAATGTGTTTCAAATCCCTGTGGATTTCCTCCGACACGTTTTTGGATGAAGGGGAATTATTTATTTAGCTTTCTTTTTCCGCGGTGAATCATCCTAATCTTTCAGGAAAGTAATAATCACAAACTTTAGACTTTAACTGTGATAAAAATACCATTTTTTTCCTTGCTTTTCTTTCAAACTTTATCTGCAAATTATTTCTATTGTTCTGACTCGGCACTGATAAAATATCACTCTTATTCTCACAGAACTAACATCATCTGCAAATTATCTCCTTTGTTCTGATGTCTTTTCCATATAATGTTCACTGACTTCACTTATGACAAGCAATCTTTGTGTCATTCATTTGGGTAAAGAATGTAGTATGTGTATATCACAGCTCTAGAGCTGTTATTGTGCAAAACCCAGATGAAATTTTCTACTGTCCTCTAGTGTGCTGTGTTCACAAAAATAAAAACAATTAGCCAAATAAGACTTTCTTGTCTAATCAAACATATTTGACTTAAAATTCAAATCATCTTATAAATGTAGATAATTAGGGAAAAAATCAGCAGTTTCTAGTCATGGAAATCTCAGTTTTAGTCTTCTTAATGATTTGCTGCCATAAGATAAAATACTAGTGACCCCATCTAAACCAGACAAATAAGGATCTAGGAGCCAGTGGCTTTGATTTGCCAGGTTTTGACACTGCTGTGGTTATGAATGATACCTTTGGTCCTGCCGTCGTACCTGCTGGCCTTGGTAGCCTTGCCATCTGCATCTCTTCTCTCTTGTGAGCTCAGGTACTGCAACAGCCTGTCTGTTTTCACTCTATGCGTCCATCAGTTCAGAAACACTAGAATTAGAAGACTGAAAAAGACTTAGATGTACTGTCCAAGCAACTCGACACAGTAGGGGACGCCAATCTGATTTCAAATCATTCTCCTTTAGCTCTTAAAGTAAAAAAAAATATACACGGCAGCCCTACTCATACACCACTGTAGTTGCTTTTCTCTTAACGCCTTAAAGACTGCCTTATCTGTTTGTCTGTAAACATGAATCAGCATGGTTAAATCATAATTAATGTTCTGACAAGCTGTAGATATTCAAGTAATTCTCCTTGTTTACTTTGCAATCCCATAGAGCAAATTCTGCTGTTATAGGTAAGAATTACTGAAATTTATTAGTGAAGCAGAAAAATAAAAGATAGGACATTTTATCTTAAAACACAGTTACTGATTAAGAAAGAAACTTTGTTTACTTTTTCTTTGCTATCTCAGTGTGTTACAGTTGAGCACAACAGCTTCATACACTATTGCTTTTTCATTGCACAAAAATGGTTTTGATATCGTTACAGATGCAGTTTCTCCCATATATATTATAATCTCATTTTTGCCTGGTAACTTCCTATGATATATTGTAGAATCTACAAGAAAAATTAGGCGTTATATTGGGAATAAAACATCTAAATATTCATGTCAGCTGTTATGTGGAAAGGTTAATACATATTTGTATGGAACACTTGTACCGTAAACATCATGCTACATTCCTTTGTAGACTATATATGCAAAAAACCCTCTGCTTTGAAATTCTCTGTAATATCTTGATCAAACTTATTAGGATTTTTTTTTTTTTAATATTCCTTTGTCTTTATAACTGAAATTACTAAGATCTGACTTAAAATGATCTAAGGCAGCATTCTTTACAGCAGCAACAAAAATCTCAATTTTAAGTGTGGTTTGTAGACATATGCTGGGATCCTCTGAGGAATGTTCACTTTCCAGTAACATGAAGTGCCATTTGCTATCTCGGTGGGAATTGCCAGATATTGAATGTCAAGCCTGTCACTGGTTCATTTGTACATTTTGGACCTCAGGATAGTGTCATATGGGGGAGGAATGAAAGAGAGAGAATGGCAGAAAAATGCACTTCCATGAAGGAAAATACGTTTCTCTAGAGACACTGGTATATCTTTAATTGCAGCTGTTAAAAAAGCACTTGTCCAACATGATAGGTTTGGCATGACGCCTTGCATCAAAGAAGGCTGGTTAGACCGCATCTTTTGCAACCCGAGGGAGGGAGTGGTGGCTGCTGTCATAGTCTTTGCAATCTTCATGCCCTCCATGCTTGGGTGACTTGATTGCTTTGTGTAGCTCCTTGCCACCTCTATCATTTTTTGTGTGTGTGCTGCCCACACTGGGCAGTGTAACTTTGCCTTGCCTATGCCGTCACCTAAAGGCATATTAACAACTACCGTCTTAATCTAGATAGCATTAGCAGCGAGAGGAAGATCATTACATGTATGCTTTACTTCAGATGAGAGGGAAGAGAGCAGGTTGTATTAGAGCTAGAATAATTTAAATGGATAGATTTTTTTCTCCAATATTGCTCTGGTAACTGGCAGGAATCCAAGTAGGTGTTATGAAATTTAAACAATAGTGCCTATCCGTTTTCCTACAAGCCTAATATAATTTAATGACCTTTCTGTATGCCGTTTTAACAAAACTCGAATATCGTGATTCCTGTTTTATAAACGCCTACTTCATTCCTCAGCCACTGCAATCTAATATATTAATATGGTCTCAGTTGATTTGTAACAGTATTGTTTTAGTTTTATAATGACAGATTAAACAAATAAATTTAATAAGATACTCTCATAGAAGGGGGTGATTTTCCAGCAAATAGGATTGTGGAGATAATTTTCTGGAACCTACACACCCTCCACTCCCCATCTCAACCCCAAACCACCTTACCTAAAACATATGCTGCTGGGCAGCACATCAGTTTTCTTCATGCCCCGTCAGAAAAGCAAACACGGCACTAAAGACAGAGGCAAGGCAGATAGAGACCAAGCCTGTCCTCAGGGAGCAAGAGGCCCTTTTGTAACTTTAATAATGATCATTAATATAATTATTAATCATTATTATTTTCCTTCCCTGGGCAAAGTTGCCTGCAGGAAGTATTCATTTCTTATGCCTTTGGCTGTGTTCTTGACCTTATTCAGTCCATGAAATTAGAAACGGGTGACCACCACCAATATGAAGAAGCTAAGGGAGGAATTTTGCTTTCCGATAGTCCCCTGAAGACGTTGCCGTGCCCTAGCTTATGTACAGGCTTTTAGCGAAATATCAGTTACTGAAAGATTTTATTACTTTACTTTTTTAGTTCTCTATGAAAATATATGATAGGGCATTCTGACCTATACCCAGATGACCATAACATTTGTATCCCCCAATGTGCACTTGTTCACATCCAGAAAATTCACAGTCCTTTCTCTAACTACTTGTTGAACAGTAAACTGTCAATGTAAAAAAAAATAAAGTCACTTGACAGTACCCACTGGAGACAACACAGTGGAGGCACTTGTAAGAACCTTTAAGCACAAGGCATTATTTTATGATTAGATTTCAAATGCACCAGAGTTTTGTAAAACATACCTAACTCTTTCAAACACAGTGCTCTTTTCTCCAACTTCATAGAAAAAGGAAAACGCATTTGCTTTTTGGGGTAACCTTTATATTAAGCCAGTCTGGCTGGCTGCTGGGTTGGTAGGGAATTAGCTTTGAATGACTAGCAGACAAGTAGCCAGCACTGATGATCTAGACTAAGGGCCAAAGGGAGAGACATAACAGATTGCAGCAGCCTTTTGCAGTTTATTTTTTTAATAAAGTGGCACAAGTCTGTTTCTTGGTTCCTCTCATTTTCTACAGGAGAAAATTCTTTACAAAATTAACAGAAGAAAGTTGCAACAGAAACAGGAATAAAAATATCAGTAGTATTTAGGAACCTTCTTGTTCAATGGTAAAAACATGAATTTGCTTTAATAATATTCAACATATTGCAAGTTTCATCATGCCTATGACAGACACCTTTACTAAAAGTTGATTTCTGTGAAGAAGAGCTGTGATGTTTATTACATATTCCATGACTGGGGAAAGAATTTCCTGCAAAATCAAAAAATGCCAGATTTTGAATTTGTTGAACATTACATAATGAAAAGGAATGATTTCTGTATCATGTCAGATCAGCCATGTTTCAGGGTTGTGCTGTGTTGGAATGCTTTTCTTCGTGATAGACACTGCACTGCATGAACAGATGTGGTTTGAATGCCTTTTAGAGAGTCCTTCCTTGTATCCGTGCTCTTTTTATGGAGCAGATTTCCTGGACTTCGCTTTTTCCCGTGATATACATGGTCATATGTTTTCATAGGTGCTGTGTGGCATCACAGAAATGGCTAGGAAGCTTCCTTGTTGGGGACAGAGGAGGTCTGAGAAACAGGAGCAGCAAAACGGACTTTGACCAAACTAAATCAAACAATACAAAGAATGTTTCTTTTCTTTCTGATAAACTAAAGTTAAAAATTTCATCTTAGTCCAAGTTTGGTGTAATTTAACCTACAAAATTGATTGATATTTTAGCTTTACTCCAGTTGTGGGTAAAAGCAATTGCTGCAATGTTGAACTTTACCACTGGTTAGAAATTCTGATTTGTGTTAACTAACCTACCTTGTAAGTGATGCTAAATACATAGGGTATCAACGAATTAGAATGTTGCTTTAAAACTAGTTTTAATTTGTATGATAAAAGTGTTATTTCCAAGGAAAAATGGCAATGTAATTCTATGCAAGTATATGAACCTGCAAGCATCCTGGGGATGAAATCTGTCTCAGAGGCAGTTTCATTCCCATTGCTCCAGTGAAGTACTAATCAGATGACTGACAATAACAGAAGCAAAGTACCACTTTACTCAGTACAGGTAAATTTATGGTTGTATTGTTATATAAAGATAAGACTGCATGTTTCCCACCTACCAGGTAGAAAAGAGGAAACAGGTAAAGGAACAAGAAAGAAATAGTTGGCATACAAAAATGTACAGTAAAGGTTTTATTCTTTCTTGTAGATGTGGGTTGAAAGTACTCCAAAGGACAGTCAAGTTCTACGGAAATGTTCTGAAGAACAGTAATTTAGAGAATCTCTGTTCTGTTAAAAAAAATTTACTGTGATTTTTTTTCAACATTGATTAAAAAGTACTTTGAGATCAGTAATTCTCTGCATATTTAAGGGATGCAATGAAAGAAAACATTTACAAATGTGTTCTGTTCTTTGATCAAACTTTAATTAATACCTGGTATATATCAGTCATTAAAATTCTTCTGCTGAATATATTGGCTCTGATGACTTGTAGTAATTTATTAATTCAAAATTAGGTTTATGCTGAACACTCAAATGCCACACTCTATTTGGAATGCAAGCAAGTTGTTTGATTAATGCTGGAACTAATGAAAGTGTGATATAGATTCGTGCCCTATGTTCCTATGTTCCAGTAGCCTGGTCCTGTCTTCTCCTGTTCCTTATAAATAACCTTCCTCCCACCCCAAGTAATGTCTTCACATCCTCTGTAACATCTGCTAAGCCTCCCTATTCACAGAATGCTTGGCGCTCTCCCATGTCCCCTAAATCCCAGCTGCTGGGGAAGGAGCAGCTTGTATAATCGTTGATTTCAACATAATACTTGTGCTGATTGGGTGACCGAACAAATCTAATAGTTGCTGAGTTTGTACGGCTGCCTTTCCAATGGGGGTCTTAATCTGGGTTTCTTTTTCCTCTGCCCAGATGCCAGTATTCTCAGATCTTTTAGCAACTTGTCTTCTAGGTGTCGAGCTCCCTGCTGAAATGCAGGACAGTGGGTGAAGGTGGTGAAAATAGTGCATAGGAGAACTGCAAAATGGCCAGACAGTTCGGTCACATATATTTAATCTCCTCATCAAAGCAAAATTTAAAAGTGGGAGCAAGGGAGCAGCTTGTCTGTGCATGTGTCCTGGTCCACAAATGGATTCCAGATTAACGGCACCAACGCTGTTCTAGAGCCTTCCCAGTATTTCTGAATTTACTCTAAAGCAACCCCATTCCTCCCAGCCCATCTGGAGTTACCTACAGTACACTCCTCACTCACACTGCAAATGACTCCCCCTACCCATGCCCCACGGCCACGTATCTCCTCTCCCACAGTGCCCCTGCTCCCTCCAAAGCCCTGCCCCCAACCTTGGCCCAAGCTCCTACCGCAGATTCCCAGTTCAACCCAGAGCCTGTGGTCCTGTGGTCCCAACGCTTTCCACCTCCACTTCTCCTGTGGGACACTCTGAGCTCAGTACCCCGTACTCATCTGCCTCTTTCCCCAGGCAGGTCCTGGTACTGCAATTTACACCGATATGTCTGAGCCCTTACGTTCTGGATTTGTTCCCAATAGTCACTTGGACTGACTTGTTGGCTGCTGACAGCTAAGCATGTCCCTTTCCTTGGGCTCCTTGCTTGCTAACAAAGTTATTGATATCATAAGCAATTTTTGCTAGCATAGAGACCTGTTCACAGAGCAGAAATCTGCCCTGGAATAGAAGTGAGCACTTGAGCTTATAGGGCTGCTGTGGTGATCAAGAAAGAGGAGTGCTTACTTTACAAGAGAATATATAATGGGTTGACAAGTTTTACACAGCAAGGGGAAGGCCAAGAAGGGATATGATTGCTCTCTATAAATATATCAAGGAGGTAAACAGCAGGGAAAAAGAGCGATATAGTCTAAATGATATTGCTGGCATAAGAATAAACTGGCCATGAATAAAAGTGGGTTGCAATTTAGTAGGATGGTTTTAATCATCCAAGTCTGAGGCTCTGAAACAGTATTATAAGAGCAGTGGAATCAAAAATAACCTACCTGGGTCTGGGTGGAATTTGTCACGTCATGAATAACACTGGGAGAGGCTCAGTCTCAATAGCACTTAGAAGCCTGGTACTCAGGGAGTACCACGAGCACACCAAATTTTCATCTGTAATACACTGCTTCACCACACGCTCCCGCGCCTGCCAGAGCCAGGTGGAGTGTTCTAGATGTTTCTTAATAAATGCCTTGAACACTAATAATATCACTTTACTTTGTGGTGTATCTGTCTATTAATGTAACCTGCTATCATCTTTGCCTTCTTTTTTCCAGCAGCTGTGAAATGATTTGATGGTTTTAATTATTTTTCATAATAACCCCCAAATTCCTCTCTTGATTAGCTTGCTAGATGAGATTTCCATTTAGTACATATTCTCTAACTTGGTGTTTGGTTTCCCTGCTAATTATCTCACATTTTTTCTGTGTTAAGCTGCATTTGCCATCTGCTCATCCAGTCACAAAAAAATAATGGAAAACCTTTTGAATCCGATTGCATCCTCGTAATTACTGGCTCTGTCTCCAGTTGTGTTATTACCCACAGATTGGAAGATCTTGGGCCAAATAATTGATAAAAAACAGTGAGATTTCTTTGATTTTGGCTGAGCCATGGTGACACATACCGAGATCCTGATCTTTTACTTCCTACTGTTGTATATTTTAAGTTCCCCGTCTTTCAAAAAAAATAAACGTCTGAGTCATGCTTCTCTCAATTTTCATATACAGTATTGGTGCTGTGTTTCCCACACTTAGATCAAGCTCCTACTGTGAATGAGTATTTCATTTAGCTATACTCTGAGTGTACTCTCTCCAGGGAATTTATATGAAGATAGTAGTACTTCTGAAGAGCTTCAATGTTTCAGTAAACGTGAACTGAGCATTCATTTGTGGCTATGCATATGTGAACCTCTGCAGATGTTTTGCAATGCCATTTCTTACAGCATTAAAAAAAAACCCAAACCTTTAAATTCTCATATGTATCTTTTCTTTCTCTGTGTCTATTTTTTTTCAGCTTCTCGGTGTTTCTGTATACCATATTGGTGTAATTATTTTAAACTTGGCCTTTGATTCTGTGGTGCTTGTTACCTCCTGGTACTTGTTACCTTATGTGGTGAAAAATATGTTGTTTGTGAGTTGATCTCTTCAGTCCTAGATTCTTGTTGCCAAGCTCTTTCTCACAAAGCCCATTCTTATCCTTTGTTCCTGTCTGTATATTTGCAGATCTTTTGCTAGATTTTAAGGAGGAAAATCTCGTTCTTTCATGATAGTCTCTCTTATTTCCAAATCAGCTGAATTGGACTTTGGAGCTATTACAGTAAGACCTACCACGCAAACTATACAGAAGCATCTCTTTCCAGTGTGGGAAAAAAAATAAATTCATATAAGCAGAAGCCTTATAAGTTGTTGGTTTGAGCAGTGTGACTAAAATGTCGTGGCAAGGGCATGAAGTCGTAGGGAACACAGGCTTATCGCAACATTTGATAATGTGCATCAGCAATAGTAATATTCTTTTCAAAGGCCTTTTTAAAAGCAGAGTTTGGGCTTCTAGTTAGCTGGACAAGCAAGCCAAAGAACTGCTTAAAAGACACCTGGATTTCCTCAGGGCTACCAGCTCTTTTGTATTCCTAATTATTGTTTCAACAGCAAGGTGCCATTGATCTCAATTTTTCTGCCTAACAAAAAGAAATATCAGTTGAATGGTAATTCAATGCCTGCAACATGAGGCAATGCTGATTTGGGGATTTACCTGAAGCTGTGTTTGAGAGATTATTTCTTCTGTCTTCTCAAATGCAATTTAACTTTTTCACATGAATACTTCTCTTTTCCAATTTTCTTAATTTACTTATGCTGAAACTTATTAGTACATTAGCACAATCAGAATATGTATATTGTGATTTCTCTTAATTGTCAAAAAATAAGGTAAACAGGAGGGAATAGATATTCTTAAATTTTCTTTATTTTTGCTGTATGGATCTCCTAATCTGGACCGATTTCAAAGCAGACACGTTTCAGAAAGTGTATAAAATAGTACGTAGTTCTGCTGAAATCAGTGTCAATATTTAGCTGTTTGCTTTTGTAGGTTTTGCATCCTGCGTAATTATGTGAAAACATGTAATTTTACATCTAGATTTTTATTTTAGTGTTATGAAAAATCATTCAATTAATTATTTATTTTAATGCTATGGGACCAGATGGAACTAAAATTACAACCCTAGAGAAAATCTTCTTTGCCTTCAAAACATGGTAAGATAAAATATATGTGTAGAAATGTTTTATGAATATTCTCAAAGTATTCTGATTCCTCCAGGTAGTTTAAATGTTAAATGAATTTTTGTTGGATCATTATTGACATCATAAAACTAGGCTGGACAATCTATACCATAAAACTTCATGTAAGCCAAGGCATTTCTAAGTCTAATAGATAGATTCATGTTGTTACTAGTACATCGTACCGTTAGTTCATGAAGACTGTATGGTTATTAAAAGAGCCTGAAATATAAATGAAGAATTATATATATTGGGAAAATTGTTTATGTTTAGACTCCATCTTAGCCAACGTTATGCTTTACTGCTTTTCAACCACATCTGAGGTGCGATAGTTTTTGAAGTCAAACAGCACTTGTCAAATTACATCATCCAATAACTGAAATATTTTAAATAGGAAAACTTAGATAAATAGCTATGGTAAATCATGTTGTTCTGTTTGTTTTTTTTTAAGGATGAAGTATTAAATCTGACAGACAGCTAATTTCACACCTGTGTATGTCTGTTTTCTGTTGATTAGTAATTCAGCGCTGTTTCTGTGATTAAGAGAATTTAGCATTATAAACTCGTTGTTTATGACATTTATTTATGAGTAACTTTTGTATAATTATTTATCATTTTACTGTTGAAAGTTGGATCATAACTTTTTCAATACTTGTCTCTCGCAAGTAATTCAATATTATCTCCTTGTTAATAATAATCACCTTAGTTTCAAATTTTCAGAATTTACCCCTTAGTTACATCTTGTAAATAATTTGATGGAGGCCAGTAAAACTGTGGAAATCACACAATGTGCATGTTTATAATCTCTAAATTCATGTCCAGTCCTGCCAATAACCTCACTTAGGTGACTATTTAGGGGTCACTCAGCAGAGTTTAGTATGGTTATCTAAAAGAAAAGGCTGCATTGACAACAAACTTTGCCAGAGTGAAGCAAATTGTCTCCCATTTAAATATTCAGGCAGAAAAACAAACAGGGTGACAGTTTCTTGGCATAGACATTGAACACTGGATCATAAAGAGAAACTGCTCAATTCGTGGTTTTTCATTTTTTTAATGTAAACTTTTTTCCACTATCTTGTTAGGAAGTAGAGAAAAGTTCTTATTATTCTAAGATGGAAAGAGAGAGTTACAGTAGAAATTTTATTTAATGGATTTGGAACTTAAAAAAGGAGGTAGTTCTGAAGAACAGAGAGAAACTGATTTTCCTTTAAACTCAGTTGACTAATCTGAGAATTTTCAGGCACTTACTATGAACTAGTGTCTTTTCTGGACTCCTGCTTTTTTACTGTCTCAAAAGTGATGTGTAATTATACAACTTCATCTTATGTTTGACACAAACCAAAATGTTTAATTTCCAAAAGGCAATAACATTCAGATGGGGCTAGCAACAGTATCCTGCCCTTAGGCTAAACTGGTCAATGAAAGTTTGCTCCAATGATGATAATGCCAATGATTTCAACTTAATTAGCTGACTATATTATACATTAATTTAATCTTGAGAGCTTTATGAGGGTTTTAGTATATTAATAACAATATCTAAAATACTTGCAAGGCTGGTACTGAGATTCAAATTTCAGCGGTGTTTAAGAACCAGACAAAAGCATCCTATGTGAGTTTTGGGTGTTTGCACTGCAGGTTCCCTGAAGTTTCTAAGCAACACATAGAGGTCCGTGATACTTAGCAGTTACAACTATGGCATAGTGTGTGTTAACAATTTTATTTTGACCTTAGGGCTCCTTCTGACAATTGTGCTCTGTACATAGACTCCTAAAACTGCAGATCTGGACTTCCTTGTAGCTAACTATTAAAGAAATCACCCGACCGTTGCAAAAGTGTAAAGGAAGTGAAGGTCAGATCAGTGACAGGGAATGTTAGCTTGCTACAGTAATCTGAAAGGTGAGGTTGGCTGAACGAGGTATCAGTTCCTGTGTACATGATGTACTGAAGAAAGAAAAGGGACTCACACTGTTGAAAAGAAATAGTAAATTTAAATCTGTTTCAACTTTGCTTTTGGCTATTTAAGGTAGAATTTATTAATATTTCTGCAAAAAGACCCGACTATTTTTTAGTTATTTAATTCCATCTCTCAGTTTTAGCTTCACGAAATATTTTTGGACTCTCAACTCCTTTTCCTTTGTGGCAATTTTACATCTTTTTGTCAAAGGATGTATCTCTAGTTCTGATTATTGTTTGTTTAGCTGCAACTGAAATTTTGGATTGCTTTTTTTATGACTGTTGATGAGGAATGTTCACTATGGAAAACTTCATGCATAAAAAGTTTCCAGATGTGCCCAGTTTTGCACCTTGTTCCAGCATAGGGCCTTTGTACAGGTGTGGATGTTCATTTCACCAGAACAAGTTAGGAGCTTGGAATTGAAGTTAGTAGTTGTTTTAGTCACTGTAAAGTTTCTGTTACTCCAAATAAATACTTATTTTCTATTGTAAAGGATAAAATCAAGTACTTTTGTTATTTTGAGTTTAGGAATGAGTCCTGCAATGAACTCTTTGTGCCTTTGTAATGGTTATGACAGAGGTCATGATTGTATATCCAGTGAGATGGACGTGTTTGAACTCGTAAACAGAGCAGACTTTTTTTTTTTTTCCTGAGAATGTTCAACATGGAAAGGGAAGCATATTTTTTGTCAGTTCACCTTTAAATTTTTCCAGATTAGGCTTATTAACACTAATTTGTTTGGCAGCAAAGGCTGTATAGCATAAACAGATTTTTGTTTCATTTTTTTAAAATCAAGTCTGATGTTTCACACTAAATTTGTGTTTCCTGTGTATTTGCTTACTCCCACCTGGAGACAGCATTTCTGATGGAGAGCAGAGACTATACAGAAGCTCTTATCCTGAGCTATGCAGATATATTTAAAAATGTCATTAGATCCAAAAAGTTGTTATAGACTGGTCAAGACAGAAATCCTTACAGAGGATAGCTCAGTGCTCTTGTAAACAAGCCTTGTTCCCCCCAGCCTGTGTTTAAGAAGGACTCCATAGCGGTTTCCCTCTCAGGACAGTAGAAAAGGTTTATACCACAGATGAGCCCCTGAGCTATGGTCTCTAGCTGTTGGGAGACATTGCCTGGCTCATCAGAATTTGCTGCTGTAACCTCTTCGAGCAGTCACGTAGAGTGTGAGGTCCCTAAATATTTGGGACTGGACCAATTCAAAGCTTTTGTTGTATATCACGATCCTTGTGTGTTTGAGTGCCCTTTTACTAGGATCTCGGAAGTTTATCTGCAGCAATGAATGCTGACTGGGCACTGGGCTGCATCAGTACAGCTTGTAGGTTAAAGGGAGTGATTATTCCCCTCTTCTTGGCACTTCGGATGCTGCAATTGGAGTAGAGCCCAGTTCTAGCCCCTGCCCTACCCTCACGCCAGTGTAAGAAAGACGTTGACAAGTTGGAACTTGTCCAGAGGATGGCCATCAAGATGGGTAGGGTACCGGAGCATATGATGCGCAAAGAGACCTGGATTTGTTCAGCCTGAAGAAGAGGAAGCTAAGAGGAGAACAGAGCTAATTGCTGTCCCCAGCTGCTTAATGGGTCATTACAGCCAGATGGAGCCAGACTCTTAATGGACATGACGGTGAGAGGACAAGAGAGAATGGATAGATGTTGCAGCAGGGGAAATTTTAATTAGACACAAGGAAAAAACTCTTCATGGTGAGGGTGGCCAAACACTGAAACAGTTGCCTAGAGCAATTGTTGATTCTCCTTCCTGGTGAATTTTCAAAACTTGAGTGGGAAAAGCCCTGAGAAACCTAATGTTGTTTTGAAGTTGGTAGTGCTCTGAATTGAGGGATAAACTCTAATGACCTCGGGAGGTCTCTTCCAACCTGTACTGTTCTAAGTGGATATACATTACCGACTTTACATGAATGACATCATTCAACAGTCTTGCCCAGATGTGGATACACCCTGGACTTGATCCCTTATGCCTTCCAATGGTTACATAATATTTTGGCACACCCTTTGTATTTCCAATTACCATCTTAAATCTGTTTGTCAGTCAACTCACCACTCCATTTAAATGCCTTTGAAATTTGATTCCTATATGAGAGAAAGGAGGAGGAAGGAGTGACAAAAACAATTTAACCTTCAGAGTACCAGAGTATCGGGGTGCGTGATATACTCTATAACTGTGCTGTCCCATTCTATATTTTTTGCCATCTATCTATTTGGTTCTTTGTTCATGCTCAGCTTGGATTTGTACCATTTTTACTTGTTCTCGTGAGGCTCTGACGTTATTGGTGAAATCTCTTAAAAAGAGGAAAGTGAAAGAGAGAGCAAAAAAGACAGAAAGTAAAGGAATGGTGATAGATAGCCTGGTTAGTTTTGCATTAGTATGCTGTTGAGATTTGACCCTGAGTCTGCTGAACTCCAATGACACTTGCATTGACTCCAGAGGATTTTTGGAGCAAGCCTCTGGTGCAGACTCTCTTCAGTTTTGTATTTCAAAGCACTCTCACGGTCCCCGCTCGCACAATTTTTTATCCCCAGTCTTACTCTCCTTGGTGTTTTTCATAAAGATGCAACAATGTGATTGAAGGGGGGGGGACACGGGGGACGGGGGGGGAGTTTCTTTCCCCCCAAGGAGGAATATGACTCACTTTAACCTTTGAACGTCAAATACTAGAAAACAAGTGTAAAAATAAGGAGGAAAAACATGTAGATTTGCTCTTTATAAACACATCTTCTGGTCTTTTTGGACTCATCCAGTGTATTTGGACTCTCCACTTTGATACTGTGCATTTGAAATGTGCATCAGAAGTGTGCTAAAGCACATCCATTTTATTACTGTGTTTATGACTTCTTCTCTGAAAAGAAAGTATTTGTGTTCAGATCACCAAGAGAAACATTAGCTTTTTTTTTTTCTTTCTTGAGTGGTTTATATTTTGCTTTTTATTGCTTCAGTTATTTTTTGTTTTCCTATGAAAATATTTGATTGTCTGGTCTCATAATTCTTTTCTGAAATCTCTTTTGGCTTGGTTAATGCACGTGTAATGTGTAAACTCCATATGGAGAAGGATCTGATGTGCAAGTACTGTGAATAGGTTCTGGCATTGCTTTCAGCATGAACCTTGTATTTTTATCTGGGGAAAATAATGGGCTCTTAGTGGTTGCTTTATGCATTTGGTTGGATGTCAGTTCATTTGCTCAAAAGGATACAAAGTTTGCTGCCAGGTTGTTTGATTTTCTTCTGCTTTAGGCTCATTCTATTTTAATAATGGCTATTCTGTATTCTGTTTTTATTTAAAGTTCTTTCAGTATCTGCCCTTCTCAGGGCTACTCATTCGCATTGCTCTGTCTTTCCCAATATAGCTCAGCTGCTAGTATCTCACAGGCAGCTGTTTTTTCTATTGTATTTTTCCTATTCTTCAAAACTCTAGTAGACATTTGTTTTTCCTAACCTCAAGGCCTAATCCTGGGCAGTAAAAGGCCCTTTGTTATGAATACCCCAGTTAAAAGGAAAGATTCAAGAAAGCTGAAATTGCAAACGCAAGGGAATCGCATCTTGAGAGTGGTCATACTGTAGGTGATCAGCAGTGAGAGGCAGGCAGGCAGGAAAGGAAGCTCTTACACTCAGCAAAAAGTGCTTGTAGAAATAGTTTCAGAGGGATGAAATACATTTATTGGCTCTGTCCACAGCAGTTCTAAGCAACTGTTGTTATTACGTTTTTCGGCACATTCCGCATGATGAACTGATTGCTGGTAGTTATTTTTATGTGTATATGCTATAGTTCAGAAGAATAAAAAACGTTTCAAGATAGACAGATATATGTATATATACACATAAATGTGTGTATATGTATATATGTATAATAGCATGCTTTTCTTTTGATTGCATAACTTGAAATTGGTTTTGTTCCTTTCTTTTATGACTGTTAATGGAAATGGGACAAAACAATATCTGAGTCCAACTATAGTTGCTTTCTCTTCCTGTTGCACTATTTGTCAGCACTCAAAATGCTGTAAGAAATACAGTGTTTTGGTGTAGTGTCATTTGAATTATTTTTTCCACTTCATAGTTTCAAACAAAAATTTCTAAAGGGCACCTGGAATGCTTTGTGGATTTCACTTGGTTTACATGGATTATATGAGTAGGGCTCTTACTGCAAAGGCAGACTGACAAAGTTTCCTTGACTTATTTCATTCTTAGGATGCTGACTGCTCAAGGTACCTCTTGTCAAATTCCTGTCTATAAGGATGAAATGAGTTCTCAGTTGAGTCAAGAAAATGCTTGAGTCAAAAAGTCCTGACCAAAATTAGGCCAATGGCATTCTTAGAAATATAGAAAATATGTAAGAGTGTAAATATTCTGCTCTACCTGACAGTCAAAGGGTTCAGGTTGTTTACTGTATTCAGTGTGGGTCACTTATAACTTTAAGATATGGCTTGTATGGAAAGACTCCAAGGGAGGGCAGCAAAGATAAGATAAGTATTAGCAACCATGACTGTGAGGAAAAATTGAAGGCTCAGAACACAAAAAAAAACCAAGACCTGAAGGAAACAATGAGTATCTGAATTAGATATTACTATTTTTTTCCTAAGTGCATTAAAAATTTTATTCTCCATCTGCATAGTGGAAAGCAATGCCTGTTTGGGCTATATAGGAAAAATCTCTCCAACTGCAAAGATAGTTTAGCAGCAGAGATAACTTATTGAAGAGGGCTGTATTCCCTGTGACCAAAGGTTTTAGAGAACATTTTAGAAAAAAATTCTGTAGGTAAATCTCAAATGTGCTTTGCAGAAGAAAAGGCTAGTTGGTTTTTGCAGGTGTCTGTCAAAGCCTTACCTACATGGGTGACAACACGGAGCGGGAGATATTCACAGGATTTACTCTAGCATCAGTGTGGAACAAAGAGGATGATAGTGAATGGAAGAATCTTGGCGGACATGATAAAATCTTCCAGTTTATCCTATAGGTCTGTCATGATGATGTTTCAGCTGATGGTATTGTGCAATGGTGAGATATCAACAGAAGGACAAAGCTGGAGATAAAGACAAAAGGTGTAGGAGAAAAAATAGACATGAAAAGAGAGAATGGAAAATGCAGTTCATAATACAGTCAGCTTTTATTGGTGCTATTATAGCCTTGTTTAGATACAAATATTGGATTAAAATCCTGAAAATGATTAGAAGTCTCACAGTTTAGCCTTAAATTATATCTTGCTTTTCAGCTGCACTAAATCTCAATATAATGCATGGCCACTATGTCTCTTTAAGCGTCGCAGAGTTCTGTTTCACTGACATCAGTAAAATGATGTAAAGAGACATTGATGAAATAGTGTCAGGAAGAGTTTAATTTCTTGCCTTTAGAACCAAAATCTAAAGCACTATCTCTTAAATTGCCTCACTGGAACTTGATCTGTTTTTTCATAGCTTTTTAAATTATTATTATTATTTTGCATAAGGAAAAAAAAAAAGCAAACCGAGAATTGTTTTTTGTAAGGCCAACTATATTTCTCTGTGAAACAAAAATAATTTCTGGTTTTCCTCTGATGCATTGAATTCTGCATTTAAATAGGCAGTGATATCCAGTAACTATATAACAGGGGTATATTTTTTTGGCCACTCAGTAAATAGATTTAGACAGTAGTAGAAAACTAAAAGAGAAATATAAGCAATAAAGAACATACATGTCTGTAATTAAAATTTAAAATAATATAGAGAAGGATGGCAGCAGGGAGGAGCTGGTGGTATCAGATGAAAAGAGAAACAGAAATGTCCGTTACACAAATGAAGCGGGGATACAAAATGGGGTGTGTGGTGTTATTCAAGGGGTAGTCAGAAGGGCTGACTGCATCCATTTTCTGAATGCGGTGCTGAGGTGACAAGTTGTCCCCAGCACTGCTTCTCACCTCTGCCTATTATTTCTTGTCATACTGTCACTTCCATATATCTTGTGTCACTTCCATATATCTCAGTCAAAACTCATCCAGGTTGGACTCCATAATCTGGGTAAACCCTTGCTAAGAGCATTGTGTACTTTAAAGTGTAGTTAACTATTAAATACCATCCAGTATTTTCTTTAAACTGATTTTAAATCCTATGAATATTGTGTTGTCTTAGTCTTACTACATTGTATATCTTACACGGGTATTTGAATTGTAATTTATTCATAATGGCTATTTTGTATCTTTCATGTGGCCCATATATTGTTTTCTTTATTGTATTGTATATTGTAAAATCTACTCTTTATAGTAGATTTTATTATACTTTCACCGGCTATACAAGGAAAGTATATACAAAGCAAGGAAAGGTGAACATGTTTATCAGAATAATTTATCTTCACTCTAATTTAAAATTGAATGCTGAACTCAGCTTTTTGGAGAAAGAATATTGGCATTTACATGTCTGGGTTTATTATTTTTAGCTTTACGTATCATTTAGGCTAGAAAAGAAAAACTATCAAAATAAAATGAATTTAATATTATTTGGGGAGGAAAAAGAGCTTGTGTCTTCATGATAAATTTGTTTCTTCAAAAGATATTTCTTATGACCTATTTTGTCAGCAAGTTCTTGTATCCAGAAGATTATTTCTGTTGGCTAGACAATTTCAAAATGATAGAGTGAGATTAATAATATAAATACAGTTTTTCCTTGTTCTATTGATTTATTGGGTCCCAAATCTCTGAGCACTCGCCCATCTTAGTCATTTTACTTTTGAGAGCAATGACAAAGAAGTTACTCACATGTATGAGTGTTTTCAAGAATGAGCATCTGTATTAAGTGCAGCTGATTAGCAACATATTAAAAAGAAATAATGCCGCCTGAAAGTAACATTATAATACTTCAGATGAATCAGATGCATAGAGGCATAATCGGTTACTAGGAATTGTGAGGAGAGGCTTAAGAAGTATCTTTGTCTGAAATGTGGTGATGTCCCTGCTCCTGTTCCATCATAATGGGCAGTAGCTTTAGCACTTTCACTTTAGACGTCATTTCAACCAGCATGGGCGTACGAAAGTTACTTGCTTGAGGCTGAGATTTCACAATTCCCTTAAGCCGATCTATGGGCCGGCCAATCCTGAAGAGAGCAGTCTTGGTCTGCCTGCATTTGGCCACGCGTTCTGTCTTCCCTTGTGCCATACATTAGCAGTTTTATAACTGATGATAGACTTGATGAGGGGACTGATCTTACTAAAACTTGATTTTATTCATTTGGGGTTTTTTGTGAAGGAACGTGACTACCAGGTTGTGTATGGGTCAACAGACCCATTCTCATTGGAAATAGGCAAACTGCATACTGAGCTATGCCAGGATGAGTGCAATCAGCAAATTGAGGAGGGTATTATTTCCCTCTGGTGCTGGTGAGGCTGCACCTGGAATACTGTGCTCAGTGGTTGGGGCTCCCTGCTTCCAGAAACATAGGGAGAAATTGGAGGGAGTCTAGCAGAGGGCCCTCTGGTCACAGTAGTTGAAGGAGCTGGGCTTATTTAGTCTGTTGAGCTGAAGATCCATAGCAGACTACAGCTATTTGAAGGAGAGTTACAGACAGGATGGATCCAGTGTCTTTTGGGCAGTGCTGCGTGATATAACAAGGAAGAATGGCCACAAACTGCAGGCTGAGAGGTTCAAGTAGGACCCTATCAGGCTGATGCAGCACTGGAGCAGGCTGCCCGCTGAGGCTGTGGAATCTCCATCCTTTGTGGCTTTCAGGACTTGACTATCAAAGCCCCAGCTGAGCTTCCAGTGAACACTTCTCTCTTGCTGTGAATGTTACTGTGAAGATGTTGCCTAAGTCTAAGACCTCTTACAACACAGAAAAAAGAATGGGTACTTACAAAAAGCGATATATTGATTTATCTCATGCTAACATAGGTTTCTAAAGCAGGTTAGGTGGCTGTTTCTTTCTACTAACTGGTAAATCTTTTAAGACCAGGTTAGATTTTGAACATTAATGCTGAGACACCCAGCCTTAGGTGAGGTGCATCTCAGCCTAAACAATGTCATTTCACCTGGTGGAGTGGTAACTTTTTACACTGTTTTCATGCCCTTCATTGCTGTCATCCGACCCCAGAAAGGAAATTTAAATTAGAAAATTTCCAAATTAGTACAGGTGTTCAGTATTGAGCTATCTTCCAGAAAGATCTTTTTCCACCAAGATACAGCAACTTCCCTACAGAGAAAAGAAGTTCAAATAGGTTTCAAGACATAGCTTCTTTACAGGATTTTAAGATTTCTGTATTTCTGTAGAATGTAAACCGACAGGTATTTGCGTGTGATGTGTATGTTTTACATGATTTTAATCTTGGCAACTTAGGACGTGCAGTCCCTCAACAATTACCATAAAATGTACAGATCTAAATAGACTTAATAATTTCTCTCTCCCTCACACACACACACAGAGGCTCTGTAGAAAACAGGGCTCCATACAGCCTCCCTCGCATGTTGTTCACGTGTCTAGTAGAAGTAGTTGTGTTTTTATTTGTCACTGGATCTGTATGTGTCAAGCACAACAAAAAGGGTATCTAGTCCTCCCCCACAGTAGCAAACTACAGTGGGGAAGTTCGTAAACAGAGGCTTACTGGTGAATCATCCGCATCCACAAAGTCTGCTTCTTACCAGTATAGAAAGAGGCACTGCTGTCAGTTTGAAATGATTCCCAGCTTCTGGAAGGCATACATTGATGAATTAAAACAGAATTCCCCCCCTCCATGAACTCCTCCCAGGGATGCTGAGGTAGGGACAGAAACTCCTGGCTTTCCCATAAACACACACCTGAAAGAAGTCGAAAAAAGCAATGGTCTGGCAGGGATAGTGCTGACACCTAGCTAGCTTTTGGACAAATTTCTGGCACTAGTCATAGCTGCAAGCCTTGTTTTGAGGTTCGACTATCTACCCTGCCGCAGATTTGCAAAATTGGCACTAATTTACGTTAGTGAGGAAAAGAGGGAAGGTAATAATTTGCACTGTAGAGTGGGAACCTTTGGAAGGTGGTGTTTAGAGCTGCAAAAGATGTCAGGCAGACTCTGTGGATTGTCACAAACCAGTGAAGCCGTCGTTAGCAGGACGTAGAGGATCAGCAAAAAGTCAGAAGTTCAGAAACCAAGTCTCAGCTTGTTCTTCCTTATCAATCAGGATAATAAACTGCACACAGACAGGCAGCCCCTCGCAATGAAACCTCAGAAAGTCTTTGAATTAAAAGTGGGAAAAAAAGATCTTCTGAGCTGCTTCCTCTGCATCACTTGAGATTGTGGCAAGTGCGTTTTTCATCCAGCAGTGAAAGAAACGGGCCTGTGTTATGTGAGACCAGGCTTTTCATGCTTTTCACTGGCGGGTTTTCTCAAGCTTGCTGTTGGGGTGTTGTTTTCAGTTTGTCAGATCTGCTGAGGACACTACTGAGTCTATCAATAGACAGCTCAACTGCATGTTTCATGGTGCCGAACTGCATCAAAATTAATTCATCTCTATCATGCAACTTTTTGCTGTTTTAAAAGTTGTGATCCACCTATCAGCAGCAGAGTTGCCTGGATAAACATAATTTTTGTTGTTCCTTTCCCTCAAGCACGCTACAACCGCTGGCAGTAGTAAAAAATGATGATTAATGTTTTTAGAATATATGAAAGATGTAGGGTCAAGTACCATTACAACAGCAGGTAACTGTGAGACAGCCTCTTACTGTATGGAGAAAGTACTTTTAAATAACTGGCAATGGCACAGGGGTGCTATAAAGGTCAGTCTACTCGGTGTGTGTGTTTCCTATTCTATGTTTCTGGGGTTTTTTGCCTTTGAGTCAAGATTGCAGCTGAAGTCCAATCTCCTATTTGTCATTCAAGGCCAGAGATAATTTCAGCAAGATTTTGAATTGTATTTGTATATACCAGGCATGTTAAACTGCTTTTTGTACTGCATTTATATAAAAATGTATACACCGTACGCATATGCGTATATTTGCTTCAGCATGCTTGTTTTTGTTAGAGATGTAATTTTTCAGCTGTTAAAATGGAGATTCAGAGATTTTTGATTTAAAATATACTGTGCTGTCTTATTCTAGTAGGACTTTTTCCAGTATATCAGAATTATCTGACGACTTGATTACATTCCCTGTGACTTCAATTGTTTCTGGTATTTGGATTCTAAACAGTTTTGTTCTACAGCTTGATATTAACAAACAGCTGAAGCAGCTCAATCTCAAGGGATACTTTAAAATATTTCCGCCATGTATGTGTATAATTGTACACTATGCAAAATAATTTTTAAGACAGCCAACTTCCAAATAGCGGTGCGTGAATAACACAGTACTTGTACATTTAGAGACTGTCTGTTTGTTATGATGGAGTTTTATTTCCCTCATTTCTGTACTTTAATATTTTGCAGAGTGTTACTGCACATTTACATTGACTGTTTGACTTACTCCTTTTGCCTGGGAGGACTTGGAAGTCTTTTATGAGAAAGGAATACAATAACTCTGTCACCATTACTGTTTGCTGCCTCCAATAATAAAATACTAGGAGGCTTACACTTTTTATTTGAGTGACTGTTGTCACTGAAGTATTGTGCATCTACAAATACAAAAAAGTCATGTGGAAGCACAAAGTCCTGCTATATGAATGCATTCAGTTGGAGACTGTGCAGGTGATAGTTGTATAAATGTAACTTGATATTTATATAGTTCTATTTTAAAATTCTTCTTGCAAAACCTCTTTTTTTTGAAAGTTATTTTGCAGCTGTTAAAAATGGATGATGAAAATAGAATTGCATTTTTCATGCTAACTTTGAGTTCTCTAAGTTTTGTTATATTTGGGTGTAATTATGACAGATCTTAAAATCAAGTAATTATAACTTTTCTTTTTTTCTTTGCAGAGTCACAGTGTACACTCTGTGGAGAGCCTGAAGGTGAGCGTATTTTCCTACTAATATTTTTCAAAGCAGATAGAGTGGAACACATGACTCACATATAATACACTTGTACTATAGTTTATAAATGGTGTCGCAATGATGAGAACCAATGAAAGACATCCTTCCAGATGTTAGATACCAAAAATGAATTGAATTAAGCTAAGTAAAGCACAGTACGTGCTCCAGGCAGGAAATAATCTTAAAGGACAAATATTCCACTAGGGCAAAAATTGAAATATTTACTTCTTATTCTTTTGTGTGTTTGTCAAACTAATTTGGGTAAGAGAGAGTGTGAAGAGACATTTAAGGACATCACTTTGAGAATACAAAACAAAGAGACTGGACATAAAAGGGAAACGAGAAAATGTTTTTAAATTTGATATTACATTTACAGAGAACTGTGAGAGGCTAACACTTTTTAGCAGGTGAAGTGAATAAATATTGCTTCTGAAATAAAGATAATTAAGCAATAACTGTTATGCAGTGCAAATACATGCCTATGTGAAGGTGTTTGGTTTGGTTTTTTTCCAAGTGACTAATTAAATGCCAAGGTGAGACCCACAATTTACCTAAATGAACACTGAAGCAATGAGATTATGATTTTTAAAGTAGGCCATTATTGAGGAAAATCTCTCCAATTCATTTACTTATTAACATTGGTGCTGTTATAAAGAAAATGTCAAAAAGCTGACTTTAGTTTCAAATCAACCATCTGGAGTCTTTCTAAGAAACATAGTCCAAAATAGCAAATTTAAATGCTGGAGCAAAGTATATTAATTTAAAAAAAGAGTTATAGATTCTAGGCTTTTCCCAAAGACATTCAGCTTTGTATCTTGAGTAGTTTCTGGGAAAAAAAAATTAAAATTCTGATGTTTTATAAATTTAGAGGGAGAAGTTATTAAGAAATGAAGTGAAAGGCTTTGAGACCTTGCAACTAATGAAATAACTCAGTAAATTCAACATTAATTATCTGCTTCTCCTTTGCTATCTACTGACAAATAATTGTTTTAGAGATTTGTTTTGACTTTAGATTCCTTTAATAAACAGTCAGTTATTGATTTGTTAATTTTCTTTGTCCTTTAGTTGATAAATTTGCAATAGCACAGATACACGTATTAAAAGGAAAAATAAGACAGATGCTTGTTTGCCTTTCCTGAGATATTCTTTTCATGATAAGGTTGTCCAAATTTAAAGTTATGCATTGGATTAGTTCTGTTTTATTGCATGCTATGCCTGCTTTATAACAATAATTCTCCTTTCTTTTCATTACTGTTCTTTCATACCTGTTCAGCTTTGCAAATTTTAATAAATGTACATGGGCTTTGTAAAAAGGAAATTCCAAAAAAATAAGTAATAAAAATGTTTAACATTTATATGACTAAAAGCCCACAATCAAATGGTAATTATGTGTATAGGTGTAGGTACAGTACTCAAGAACATAATGTTCACTTTTTAGCTGAGTATAAATGAACTTTCCCAGAAGTTAATGTCTCCTGGATCACCATACTCTCCCTTCAAACACAGTATTACTGGAACGCTAATTATTAATTATCTGCCTCATTTTAAAAAATATTGACATTAATGTCAGCTTAGATTGGTGACAAAACTTAGAATCTTAGTTTTTTTCCTTAAGTTTTTAATCTGTGCCAGATTAGCACAATTTCTGATCTAAGACTGAACATTCACAGCAGTTTTATATGTGATTTTGTGATGAAGAAATATTTGCTCAATAGATATGACTTCAGTTTTAAGAAGGCCATTCTAAAAGAAACTTCCCATCTTTTTCATGTAAATCAAAACCAAAAAAGCAACAACTCAAACCTCAAAAAACAGAGTTTTCCTCTAGAACATTCTATAAATTTTGCTATGGTTTCACAGTAAACTAATTGAGTTACTTACAAAAATAGGGAAGAACTAAAATATCCTTTTTTCAATGGTTTATTTGGAATTTCTGACTTTTCTCTCTAACCTTCTTCAGAAATTTGAGACACACTGTGGCTTATAGTTTGCATTTTTGGAATCTGAGACAAATTCAAAGAATATCAGTTAATGGTAGATACCATTTACCTCCAGGTTCCTTTTTCCTCATCCTTTTCCCAAAAAATCAAAGTTCACTAAGAACGTTAATGTACTTTAGTATATTAAGATGAATTTGCAAAATTGTAGGATGGATACGCTATGGTGTAGGCCATGTATATTAATTTCCAAAGTGATAAGCAGAGACTCATTCATGAAGTAGGTCTGGAGAAATCTCCCTGACTTGGGAGAGAGGAAGACAAGTCTTCATGTCTTACCACTTCTGAGTTCCCCTGAAGCTGTTTATGCCATTTATTGAAAAACCTACAGGCAGCCAGTGGTGAGTTTCTGAATAACACCTTCTACCTTCTGTAAGAAAGGTGGCAGAGTAGAAGCATATTGCAAGCCATAAATTCTGATTGTCAGATTGGTCAACGACAGTCCTCACTGTTCTTGTGATGGTTCATCCTTTCTCTAACCATCCTTCCCCTTTCAAAACCAGGAGTTTGATCCTGGATTGCCATTATATCCAAGTGTAATAGGAAATAGCAGTGTAAACCAGGGCAATTTGCTGGAGGCACTTTGCAAAGTTTTTAGCACTTCAGGAAGCAAGTGCATTTATCTGCATACTTAGGGCTGCACAGGTGTGAAACAATGTGGGTGCATGTTTTATAGAGTGAAAAAATATCAGATATGGGAGGGAGATATAAATTAGCAGAATACAGATTTCATGTTTCAGTGTTTCATCTGTGGAATTTGTGGGTTTGTAGAGAAATGTGTGTCATTTGTCCTCCTTTGCAGCCCATCTAAAGAGAATGAGTTGGACAACACTGAGGTCTCTGAGAATCAGTCTTTTGTATGAACTGCAAAGGCTTATGTGTTCTGGTTCAGAAATCATGGCTTTGCTCCGTGTTATCGACAAGCACGTCAGCTACCATTCCTGTCAGTGTGAGATGTTTGAAGACCAGGAGGGCTCTTTTATACCGGGAGGAAACAAAAGTTGCAGAAGGCAGAGCTAGTGGTCTAATAAATCCCATTAGTGTAGCTACTTTGAGCTGCTTCATCTTCTAGAAATGCAAGAGCAGCAATGACGTGTTTTCAGACAGATGACAACAGTTGCCTTTGTGGAAGTAATCTGCAGTTGACAGATTATGGAACATTAGGATGGAATGTTATACACAGGTGTCTAGCTCAGTCTTTGTGACAGCCCCGTGATGTACCCTATTAGAAAGACCGGTGTAGTCATAAGAAGTTTCAGGAACAGTTATGCCCAGTAATCCCTAAGCAGATGTTTCTGTTATTTGTAATTCCTGGTATTTATTCACAGAAGTTTTTGAAAGGACTATATTAACAAATACATTTTTCTATATTACCAAAGCAGCAAACAAGTAAGTTTTGTAGCAGCTAAGATTTCAATAGACCACTCTGTCTTCTCAAAGCCTATGCAAATGGAAGCTTTTCTTCCAGGCTTTTTTAATATCCTTCAGAACTCCAGTAGTGACCTGCTGTTTCTATTAATGGCTTTTGTCTCTGTATTTTATGATTATTCTTAAAGATAAATGGATAGTCCTGTACAATACTGGCACTTTTCAACTTTGTAAGAATAGACACCTCTACACGTTCTTTGAAAGCACAAGAACACACAGATCTGGAAAACGTGGTGTTAAAGAGCAATAGAACCGACTGGGGATGTTTGTAATGAAGTTTGAGAAGAATTAATACAAGGTCTGGCTCTGTCCAGCATTTTGGTCTATTGCTTGTTTCAACAGAAGAAAATAACGATAAAGATGGAACTTGTTTCATGTAGTCCTTTAACCACTAGAAGCTATATATTACTGGATCCAGGTAAAGCATCATTGTATTCTCTGCTTCTCCTCAGACACTGCTCTCTCAAAGCTAGGGAGAGCATGGAAAAATGCATTTTTCCAAGTATCTGCTATCCCTGTTATGAGGGACGGAACAGTGGCCTTTGATCTGACCCTCTGTTGATGGTCTTAAGAGCTTGTTGGGTTCTTATCAGTTTGAGATAAAAAACAGTGGCTGTGTGTAGAATTTTGTTTGTATATCCATGGGAGAGAAAACACAGGTAAACTTTGCTGTAGGTGTCAAGCTTTCTCTCCTGTTACTATGATGCTGATAGCAATTTCCAATTTATTTAGAAGTATTCCGTGATGAAAATAAGCTTCTCTGTGTAGAAGCTCCTGATGCGTTATGGAAGTGGTAGAATATGCTGAGCAATTATGCAAAGACTGTGGAGTAGGTAGTAGGCAGTCCTACCTATTGTTCACTCTGTTATCTGGTACATCTTCATCTTGCAGTCTACGTACAGACTGTAGTATTCAGATCTTGTTCTACTAGAGGTATCATGTGGCAACTATCCCTTCAATTCCACAGCATTTAGTAACCAAGTCTGGCTCACCATGGATTGTAAAAGATAGCGATATACACAAAGTCTGTGAGTAACAATACTTCTCTACTTTGCTGGGCTCTGTATTAACTTAACCATGATACAAAGAAGACTCAAGTTTCATTATGAATAGTTCAGTGAAGACCTCTAGTTAGGATGATAGTTAGAGAAAACAAGCCAAATATGGATATTTGTAAGGAATGAGATGGAGAGTACAATGCAATACATTAAAACACCACTTGTGCATACTAGAACTACTCTAGCCTGAAATACTGAGTTGAATCTTTTCTTCCCACCATCACCAGCAAGGATTATAGTGAAGAGTTTAGGAATCTAGAGAGATATGGTAAACTTGCCAAGATACATAAGGAGCAATCCCACATGAATTCATATTGAGATGGTTTGCTCGACGTAATTTAGGGAAGGTACCAATCAAAAAAAAAAAAAAAAGGGCAAAACAAAACACAAACCCCAATACACCTACTGCATTTTCCTATTACTGTAGTAAATGTTGCATCCCATTTTCCATGGGATCATGGAAACCATGCATTCCAGTTTCATTATATATCCAGACCAAGTAAACACTCAAAAGCAGAACAAGTATAACTGAGAAAAGCAAAAACAGTTGTGGAACTTGCTGCCACAATGTGACTTCTGAGATTGACCTCAAACTTCGTTAGCAATGGATGTTTCAGTGAACAGTAAGAATGTCGCAACAGATTTCCTGGTTGCTATCAGCATATGCTTTTA
This sequence comes from Charadrius vociferus, assembly GCF_000708025.1. Lineage (NCBI taxonomy): Eukaryota > Metazoa > Chordata > Aves > Charadriiformes > Charadriidae > Charadrius > Charadrius vociferus. Next base: position 1,130,791 of record NW_009647425.1, on the reverse strand, counting down.
TAAAAACAAAAAAACAACCTGTCGTTTAATAGATAAAGAAGATACATCCCCTAGGGGTAGTTTATTATAAATAATTTCTTCATCTTTGTTTTTTATTGACTTTTTAGTTACTCTAGTCAGAAACTGAATACGCTACTGTGCAAACCTTTGGCCCTGTGGAAATCCTCGTACTCCTGTGAGGGCCTTGTGAGTTTCTAAGAGTCAGCCTTTGAAGAATGAACTGGAGATATTCCGTCTTTCCTATCTCATCTAGATAACTGGATCTTTTTAGGTATATTCATGCAGTGAGGCAACTATAGATCCAAAAAGTACACATTGGGATGCATTAGAACTTACTGCACTTATTTCAACTTGTGTGGAACTTTCCGTCCAAATCATGCAAGGGCACTCAGAGAGATGGCATACAGAAATGTCTTGCTCTGACATAGAATCATTGGATCATTTAGATTGGAAAAGACCCTGAAGATCATCGAGTCCAACCATTAACCTAACACTGCCAAGATCACCACTAATGAGACACACACCACAGAACCAGGCCAGTACTGTGCTGCATGTATTGCACAGAGTGTATAAAACGTATGAAAGGCCAGTGGTATCAGTGCAGAGAGATTATGATATTCTTCATATTTTTATGCTTATGACCAGTGGCAGTCAGAACTGGTGTCTTACAGATTGTCCTATTTTAGAGGGGGAAGAAAATGAAGTTAGGGTTTGTGTAATGATAGAATCATAGACTCATAGAATGGTTTAGGTTGGAAGGGACCTTGAAGATCATCTAGTTCCTACCTCCCTGCCATAGGCAGGGACACCTCTAACTAGACCGGGTTGCTCAAAGCCCAATCCAGCCTGGCCTTCAACACCTCCAGGGATGGAGCTTCCATAACTTCTCTGGGCAATCTGTTCCAGTACCTTACCACCCTCAGGGTGAAAAATTTCTTCTTAATATCTAATATAAATCTACCTTCTTCCAGCTTGAAGCCATTCCCCCTCATCCTATCACTACATGCCCTTGTAAAAAGTCCTTCTCCAGCTCTCCTGTAGGCCCCCTTTAGGTACCGGAATGCCGCTAAAAGGTTTCCCCGGAGCCTTCTGTTCTCCAGGCTGAACAACCCCAATTCTCTCAGCCTCTCCTCATAGGAGAGGTGCTCCAGCCCTCGGAGCATCTTTGTGGCCACGTCTGGTCCTGCTCCAACAGGTCCATGTCTTTCCTGTGTTGGGGGCTCCAGAGCTGGATGCAGTACTCCAAGTGGGGTCTCACCAGAGCAGAGTAGAGGGGAAGAATCACCTCCCTTGACCTGCTGGCCACACGTGATCTTGTATGCTTGCAAAGAATGATAAAGTCCTGAGTGAAAGAAGATTCAAAGAGCAGGAGAAATTTTCTTTGCTCTCAAGTAACCATCTTCTCACACCTAGCACTGCAGACCCAAAAAATGTTTTCACAGACCTCTCCTGAGGTCACAGAATTTACCTGTACTGGCAAAGTCTGCCATGCCCTTTCTGGTGCTTTTGCTACTTTTTTTTTCCTGTATGCACTTTCTGTCAACAGTTTTTCTTTAGAATTTGTCCAGTTAGTTCAGATTCTTCCTCATCATCTCAGATCTCTTTTGGGCTGTGGTATGCACCTACATTTTGAATTAAGTTTGCCCTTTTTTTTTGCAGGTAACTGGTACAAAAAGTGGTTGGTGTTTGTTAAACTTGCTTAGTTTAAGCTTGTGATAAAAACCTTAGAACAGTGACTTTCTGTTAATTAGTAAAATAAACGTTCCATTGAAAAGGAGAGTTTGAGACCTATTTCTTAATGTCTCTCAGAGTGAACATTGGTTTTTTTTTACTAAACTTGTTCTTTGGTTAAGTTAAACAGTTAATAGTTCAAACAGCAAATGCACAGTTATTGCATGACTCTGAGTGTCAGAAGATTGCAAATCTTCTGACAATTACGTATTGTCTGACAATAAATCCAAGTGTCGGAAGATTCAGATTGTTTTTTACTGTTGATTTGCATTTTCAAGCTAAGATGTCACCATGATTTTGTGTTTCTCTGAGAGGAAATGAGTTTGTGCAAAATTTTTAGCAAAGTTACAAGAATGCTAGAGTGTGTCACTCATTTACACATACAGAAGTTTATGTCAATTAAAAATAGAAGGGTTTTTAATATGATTAAAAGTTGAGGATGGATTTGATTGATTTTTTGTTTTTGCATAAAATATTCTGTAGAATTTGAGAAATACAAGAACTATAAATAAATGATTGACAGTAAAAACAAAAAAATCTTACTTTCCTTGAGGAAAAAAATGGCTTTTTCGGTTATGTCAATATTAGAGTGGTGGATTTATTTCAGGTACTACCAGCTTTGGTACCCTTTGTGCTCTGGTTAATACTAGTGTATTGGGGTCTGGGGGAGAAATAAGTCTGGTTTGGGGTTTTTTTATTTGGTTTGGTTTGGTTTTTTGTTAATAAAGAATATGGAACAGTAAATAGTTCAGAAAAATACCTTAAATTTGGCAATATGTCTTAATATTGATGATGTTCCATCTGGATAGCTCTGGCTCTGAATATAAACATTTCCCTTGGTATCTAGTGGAAAACTATTACAGGCATATTAATAACTCCAGAGAATTTTGCTAATCTTCATTTCACTAATCCTAACATTTAGTAATCCACACTGAAAACTGGCAGCTTTATCACTGTTAGCGATGACTTTCAAGAATCCTGTAGTCTTAACTTTTTTATACTTTTGCTGTATTTACTAGATCAACCATTATCAGTAACAAAAATCGAAGTTGACTAAGGAAGCAAAGTACATTTCACAACACATAATCCTGACATTTTTAAGGAAACAATAACCCATAATGAGATCTACTTTGCCTAATTTTAATATTGCTTCTTTTACTGCTAATTAGAAAAATTTCACAGTTATTTGTTCAACTTAAAAAGTTTCTTATTCTTTATATGTAGCACTGAAACAGTTAAATAGAATATTGCTCCTGCTATCAACATAACAATAATAATAATAATTCATAATTATTACCTGAAGTGATGGACATAATGCTGACTTTATTCAGTCATGTATGAAAAATTTTATGTAAATACAAGGTCAAGGTCTTTGATTATTCTGCTTTGATCCATTTCTATGCCAGCACCTTAATTTTCAGGAATAGTCACATTTGTGTCACTGTGTGAACTCCCTTGCTAACATTTAAATAACAGGTTCTGGTAAAATCACTGGTAGTATGAAACTTCCTCCTGATAAAAGTATTGCGAAAATACCTTTTTTTTTTTTTTTAAACACTTTGACTACTACTTTCAAAGTGAAGTGATTTAATTTTTCATCTTCATGGTAACTTTTTCAAGTTGCATAGAAATGTATTGCTATTATTTTCCATTGTGTAGACTGTAAATATTGAACCTTTTTTTACTCTTAGATCAAAAGGAAATACACAAATTAGTTACATTAGATATTTTTTAAAATAAAATAACTTGCAAAATTTGGAGGTTGTACGAACCTAAATATTTTTAAATCTCTTTCTCACTGGGCTAATGTGTCCAATCTTACTCCTTAATTTCTTTAGGATAACAAGTTATAGTATATTCACAATGTGCATTTTTCTTGAACTGTACTAGGTTTTATATAAAGTGAAGACATGAGATATGTATTGTGATTTTTAGCAAAGAGTTACAGTATGTTTTTATTCAAACAATATTGAACAACATGTTACTACTGTATTTTCATGTTGCCTGCATTTGGGCAGACAGCATCAGTTGTCTATGGTATGCCTGCTAAAGATTTAGTTGCAGAGAAAGCTCTCAGCATCTAGTTACACTTGAAATATTTGAAGATTTAATTTTGAACTCTTCTAAATTCTATAGTTTATATTTGTATAGTTTACAAGGTTATATAAGGCATTAGTAAAATGAATGCTTTTGTCAAAAATCAGGAATAAAGTTGCCCATTTTATTTAGTTGTATTGAAATCAGGAGTGGGATATCTAAAGGACTAGGACCTGTGTAAGCTGTGTGAGATATGGTGATCACAATTTTGGTACATTTCTTTTGCAGAGTATCTTGTAATTTAAGATAAAAGTCTTAAAATAAAAGAAAAAATTCTCAGGTGTATTTTAAGGAAATAAATTACTTTCTTTAAAAAAGTGTTTTCCAGGCCTTCACCTGTCATTCGTATTAGAATAAATTAAATTCATTGTTCAGCTTTTTCTATTTCTTGTATGTACAGGAAACAGCTGTACTCAAAACTGCTTTGTTGTCCTTGGTTTGTTGTTGGTTTTTTTTTTTTTCATCTACTTCACTCTCCTGCATTGTGCAAATCAAAAAAAAAAAAAACAACAAAAAACCACCAACCTGATTTAATTTGGACAAATAGGATGTAATCCCAAATGCAAAAGGTATTATTTGTACATCCATTTTACATTGTTATGATTAGAAAAACAAACAAAAAAAACCCAAACACAAGGACCATCTCATCTTTCCTGCTGCAATATGAATGAATAAATGAAAAGCTGATTTGATTTCTAGGGGGGAAGAGTTGGCCTCGAAGGTTGAAGTCAGCACACACTTAAGGTTGCATGCAGTGTTGGTAATTGGAATATTTCCTCTGCCAGCAGTGAATGAACTTGTGGGTTATTTAGTCCTACAGAGGTCAGGACTTCAGCGTTTGCTGGAGTAGGGACCGTTGTAAGTAAGGTCAGTGCAGCCTAGAAGATGCTGATACTTTAACTTTTGAATAGAAGTATGTATTTATATATACACACATCTTTTTTCCATTTTTCTTATTTTGTTTACTATTTAGCGTGATTTTATATTACATGAAATGTCCTGGTTTGAGTAGTCATTTGTATATGTCAGACTTGTTCACTGTATGTTAATTTCTGCAGCAGCATGTTTCTCTTAACGATGTTATTTTAGAAGTGTTATCATAAATAAGAACATTTCTTTTATAGTGTGAACTGTCTGTGTTTTCCTTTATCTTCTAATTTTCATGCTCTGCAATGCTCAGAGTTTGTGTGTTCATTCAACTGTAATACTCCTTTGTATATATACATAGCGGATCTCTTTAAGTTGAACAGTAATGTCCTCCTGAATATTGCCTGCAGCTTCTAGGTTACTTTATGTTTTAGAAAGATACTTTTGTGCCTTTGTAGGATAAGAAACATGATGGATTTCTACTAAAATGTACGGGGTATTTTTATAAGAGGGGGCAAATTTCAATATTCATTCCTTATTTAAGTTACTAAGGATTTGACTGAGTAAAGTTGAAGTGCCAGATTTTATGGGTCAGATTTTTGTTCTGGAGTGTATATTTTGGGGTGGACAGTTTGCAAGCTTGTCCTGAATTTCACCGTATCACTCCCTGGATCTGCCCCTTAGTCCCAACCTCAAGGCATGCTCAGATGGTCAGTCTGGCCTCTGCAGACAACTGGTTTATGAGGAAAGCTACACCTGCCTTAGCTTGCAGCTCAAATCTAACAGTAGCTTTGTGCTACAGGGGAATTGTCAGTATCTTTGCTGTCTTCTAGGAAAAGGTGAAGCTAATTCTAGATTTAAAGTTGAACACCAGTGAGATGCAAAATCGGCCCCACCTCAAGTACTGTGTTCAGTTTTGGGCCCCTCACTACAAGAAAGACATTGAGGTGCTGGAGTGTGTCCAGAGAAGGGCAATGAAGCTGCGGAGGGGTCTGGAGCCCAAATCTTATGAGAAGCGTCTGAGGGAACTGGGGTTGCTTAGCCTGGAGAAAAGGAGACTCAGGGGAGATCTTCTTGCTCCCTACAACTACCTGAAAGGAGGTTTTAGAGAAGTGGGGATCGACCTCCCAAGTAACAAGTGACAGGACAAGAGGAAATGGCCTCAAGTTGTGCCAGGGGAGGTTTAGATTGGATATTAGGAAAAATTTCTTCACTGAAAGAGTTGTTAAGCATTGGAAGGGGCTGCCCAGGGAAGTGGTGGAGTCGCCATCCCTGGAGGCGTTTAAGACGGGTAAACGTGGTGCTGAGGGACATGGGATAGTGGTGGCTTTGGCAGTGTTAGGGTGATGGGTGGACTCAATGATCTGAAAGGGCCCTTCCAACCTAGACAATTCGATAATTCTATGATTCTATAATTCCATGATTCTATGAAAATGCTGTATACTATCATGGGACCTTCTGCATGCAAGATTAAGTTACTGTTTCTCAATCAGTGTTTAATTCTTCTAGGTAGGGGGAACGTCTTAAAAACAATGATTGTAAGGTTTGAGACCCACAGCTGTAACAGAAAGCAAACAAAATCTTCCTTTCCTATCACTCCACACTGTGACCTTCAATATTGAATATTTCCAATCCATCTTTTGAAACCCATGCACAAATAAATTATATGATTATTATTGCACACATGTACACGTTTCATTCTGACTGAGCAGATCATGAACGATTTTTACTTTAATTCTGGATCATCAATCTGAAAAGGTTACAAAACAGTGTACTAGGAAAAAGAACCCTTTTCTGAAGCCAAAACCTGCGTTAATTTAAAAGAGATTTCCATGCAGAAGGAACACTAACTTCTCCTAGAGTGTACATTTGCATAAATCTTAGATAACTTCTGGCAACATTCACCTCGACGATGTATGAAAATCCTGAGATCTTACCTTGTGCAGGGCTACAACTGATATTAGTGGAAATATTATGTAGAAAAAGAGCAAGGACTTTCACAGCAAAGAACTTCAAGCAGAATGATTTATACTTCTGTACCTGGTGATTATTTTCCATCAGCTTTCATCACAATTTTAGTCACTGGAATCGTCACACACCTTATAAAATATTAAAGCCAACATTTGTCTGTAATAATATGTGACAAAGAAATAGCTTTGAATATGTGGTTTGAAATACTTTTTCGTATTGCTGACTGACTGTCCATGACAATGAATAATATAATGGCAGCAACTGTGTTAATAGCAATTAGCTTGTGCAGCTGAATGTTAAGCAAGCTCTTCAGCACTTGTCTCTGAAAAAGATTTCTGAAAAATCTTGACAGTGTATTGTTCCAGTTACTTGAAAATTTGATTTCCAGGTGCATCAAAAGGCAGCATGTCCTCCACAGTGCAGTTCCTACCCCAGTGCTGGTTTTACAGGTTTTGACCCCATACAATATAACTAAAACTTGAGTCAGTGGGTTCTTTTCTGATAGCTTATTTTTCTCAGTGGTACAAATCGGCTACCACTGTATGCCTCAGCAAGTTTAGTAAAAAGAATATAGTAAACTGCTATGTTAATGCCACAGACACATCATGGTTCATTCTGTCTTTATTTGTTTTACTTAACGTAACCCTTGAAAAGATAATGGGATGAATGTATGGTCAGATATAGGGCTTTGGCCATGGTACAGCGAGTTACTTGGAAGAAAGAGAGATAATAATTGTTTCCACTTTTTAGAATTAACTTGCTTTTTTAATTAGAAACTTTGGATGTTGAACTCAGTTTCACTAATGTCCATTATAAGCCTTCTTTATGAGATGGACGAATTATTGAAACATGGACATAATTTCTCTTTCAGCATATGTGGAGACCCCCTCTTGGGGTTTTTATTTTGTGTGGAATTTTCATTATGCCATTACAATTTTTGTTTGTCAAGTATATCATGACAGTGTCCCTTTTACAAACTGAATGGCAGTGTTTGCAAATCAGACTGTTCTGAAAAGAAACTTCTTAAAGTGCTTCTCGGCCAACATGAAATAGTTACAGTGTTGAGATAATTCCATCTCAACAGTCTTTGTGCTTTAACACCCATGATCTTTGTGCTTTAGCGACAGAACCACATTCCTGATGTAGATTATTGTAAATTATGGATTTCATGAACTAAAATAAGGCTCTAAGTTAGTGTAATGAACAGCATCATTTTGTTTTATTGGTGATATTTTTTTTATTTTATTGGTGATAAGGTGATTTTATTTTCACCTTTTCCTCAGTAATCTTCAGTTCATCATATTGATTTAGAAGAAAATAAATTCCCTTACTGATGAAGAACATGTGGGTGTTTTCTTTTTGCCTTTGTTTTCCTTTGTATTTACTGTATATAAATAACTTCTAAAATAATTTTGTGCTAGACATAGTGATTATCACTTTTCTGGCAGTGGTGAAGCATCTGATTAAGTGACTGTTTAACCACTTCAGTATTTGCCTTGTCTCACAGAAACAACACAGAGGAGCTGGAGGATATTCCTGAAGCTAAGCCAAAATAGTCTCCTTTTTTTGGTCTATGCTAGCATGCTAGACACTTTAAGATCAAGAAAAGTTCATGCGGTTCAAATTCTGGCCTTTTCTTCTGTTAGCTAAATCTGATTCTTAATACCATAAGCTTTATGTGTGTGTTATGTTTTCTAGCTAGCCAGCTGCTGAGAGTTTAAACCCAGCTTGGGAGAGGGTTTCTTGGAATTATTTCATGTTGTAAAAATGGTCATAGAAAAGAGCATGTTATGACTGTCTTTGCCATGAGAAATTCTTTGCAGGTATCAATCTGTAATTTAGTAATTCTGCTTGATACCAGGGGTTTTCTGCCTGTAAAAGTTGTGTCTGAGAGCACTCTGTTTTAAATATGGGGCTTGTTTATACTTTGTATTACTGAATGTCTTGATATTGATCTAAAACCTAAAAAATAGTAATAGAAATTATTGCTTTAGACACAAGACTAACAATGGAGGGCTGTTAAACTTCAACCACCATAGATTTAATGGTGGCGCCCACAGACCAAGAGATATTGCCAAAGGCAAACTTGGCTTTCAAGTCTGAATTCCGGTTGTTTGGTAAATAAGCAACAGATTCACTGACTGAGGGAGGACTTCAGGTAGCAAAGGGGTCCAATTCCACTTAACAAAGGAGAAGCCAGAGCTGTGGAATAGAAGTGAGGTTTTAGACTTTCACAAGAGCAGAACTGTGGAAACTTCTGGACTACTACCAAAGGATAGTCAAGAGCACCAAAGAGTGAAAGATGGGAGATGACTATCTGTTTTATTTTTTATCACACAGTATAAGCTGTTTTTCTTGTGCTTCTTTTCTTATGTCACAAGCAGCTGCATATCTGAGCTTCAAGTTCTCATTCTGTGAGGTGATAGTAGAGAGACCATGGAAGGAATTAAACACATACATTTCTCTTACTGGGGAAACCAGATACAGCAACAGCATCTAGCAGAAAAGATCAGCTGTGGATGTGATAGATCTAACAAAAGAGGGACCAAGTCAAACCTCATCACTGGAATCCATGCTCTATTCCATTCATGTAGTTTTTTCCAGCCTCATGGCCTCCAAAGGATGGCGAGTTTACCACCTACAGTGAATTTGCTCCTATTTTAGCATTTTAATATTGCTATGGAAAATGCTTGTACTCTGCTAAATCACAGAGTGCCTTTCTGCCATAATTACTTCACAGTAGCAGTCTCAGGCTGATGTATCTGAATGACTAGGCATCCCAAACTGAAATGATTAATTTGTTTGAAATGGGTGGGTTAAGGAAATTTTTCACTAATTTCTTTTACAAGACAAGTGAGCGCCTGCATCTCTGCTCTATTCCTAACATCTTTTAGAAAGATCAGCCTCTGAATATGAAGACATATAAAGACTTGTGCAAGATCTTGCATACTTTATAATAAGTTTTAACTAGACGTTGACAAATCAATCATTCTGACTCGCAGGGGAAAGAAATAGGCAATTTGTTACTGTCTCCAAGAATGATGGAGGTAACAGGCAGAAGAGTTGGAGGAGGATCCTAAGTGGAACATTGACAGAAGCAGAAACAAAATACAGCCCTAGCTGACTGTGTAGTCGTCTGCTATCCCTGCTGACTGATCACAAGGTGTTGCAATCAAAGTACACTAACTACTTGGGTCTATAACTAGTATTCTGTAGGAAACCTAAGTTATGCTCACAACTGAGATTACCCTTTAACATAAGATAAGTTATATTTTCAGTTGAGTCTTCAGAAACATCAAACTCTAGAGACATAAATTCAGTACTTATAATTAAAAAGAGATAGTAATGTTCCATATTATATTTTGGGACACTGCTACAGATCCATTAGTAAATATTATATCATATTAAATAATACATTATTGTAGCTAAAAAAAAAAGAAACTATGACAGTCACTGTATATGGCTTTCAGTATATCTTTTTGTCAGAGAGTATTTTCTCCAGGAAAACCTGCCAGAGAATTAAGTGGTTCCAACTGGGAATTAAAAAAAAAACAACGCATCAACATTTGGATGACTTTTAAGGTTTAAAATCTGTGGTTGTAAACAGTGCAATTAAACACTGCAATTTATTTCTGAAAGCTTTGTAGGAATCCCAAATAAGGACATTTTTGTGGTTTTATGGCTTGGTTTATTAACAAGGGTTCTTTCAGATTTTTTTTTTTTTTTAATGTAGTAAAAGGTCAGTGTCACATTTTAAGCTGTTGCAAATTGGCTATGATCACCTCACACAATTCTGTGCAGCAATGTGACTGCAGTAATAGAAGGCTCTGAGGGAGAACATAACACATATAGCTAGTTTTAAATACCTAATGTGTACACTCTTGTCAGGATGTCTATGCTTGTTTTGTAGTGATTGGTTGATTACTAAATTCTAAATTTCAAGTAATGTCTAGTATGTTTTGGCTGAGTTCATAGAGACCTGCTTAATAAGCTGTATGATCTAAAAATGGATCAAATGTACAGTGAAGCCCAAAGAAATTTATGAAGTGAAAGTGACACTATTTAGCAGAAGCAACACTTCAATGTAATTTGAAGAAATGAATGATAATTGTTTTCACACTAAAATGTGGGAACACAGCAGGGCAATTCCAAGAAGTGCCGGGATCTTCCTCTCTTACTGGCTTAGAAAGAGATAAATGCATTGTAAATATTCACAGCTTTGATGTTCTCTTCAACTCACCAATTCCTCATAGAACATTTTTCACTCTGTGGTAAACATCTCTCCTGTCTCACCCTGAATCTAGAGCCCTAAATCCCTACACCATTCTTCTTTCTCTTTCCTTGCAGCATAATGTATTGTACTCTATCTACTGTTAATACATGCACAGTGGAGGATTTTGTTTCTTGTTTGAACAGATGATACATTGATTAATAAATGCTGGAAAATTTATTGAAGATGTAATTGCTCATTCAGTGATAAGTTAAGCTTCCTAGCAGTACTGAACTTTTGGCAACCTTCTTTCTGCCCATAATTTCTGGTAGAATAACATTGATACAGCATCTCTCCTCAGGAGAAGTTATAATAATTAATATAATAGTATAATTAATACTAATTTTAAAGAGGTGATCTGAAATTTAAATTTTAGGTTGAGGTTCATTTTTAAAGAAAAGGTCAGACTTGTTAAAAAGAAATCTTCTCATGGAAATGCAGGGATTCAGATGACAATGTTTTGTAAAATAAATATACTCAGTGGCTGATTGACGAGTTTGCCTTCAGAAGATGTGAGATGATGTGAAAATATGTGAGGGACCCTTCAGTCCCTACTCCATCTAGTTCAGAAGAGGGACACTGAAGCTAAGAGTCCGTTTTGTAGATGAATGCCCTGGGCTGGATTATGGGCTAATGTAGAACAGGTCTCCAGTGGCCTATGTAATCATTCTTTCTTTGAGACAGTAGGTGGTTCTTTATCCATAATGGTACAAGAGAAATAGATAACACATTAATCAAAAATGGAAGCAAAATTGAGTCACCTCTTATTGTTCTGTTTATAAGGAATAAAAATGAAACAAATGAAGTACATGGAAACAACAGCTCTGTTCAGGGAATATTCCATTTTCATAGCTTAAATTTGTTTAGTATTTCCTATGATTTACATTTTTCCAGTTAAAGAAACTTTAATGTGGATAATCAGATCTAAAGCATGGCCTCTTGTTATATATCCCAACATGTTTAAGAGACATTTGTAGAAACACCACATTTTGGAGAGAACATGCACTGGATTACTAGGTGTAAAGTCTCACTATTTACAAAGGCATTTCACTGAATAGTATTTGGAACAATACAAGAAGCTTACTATGCTAGTTGCCAGTAGGTTTCTGGATGAAGTTTATGATGCTGATGTCAACCTGTCTGGTTTGGATTGTTTTTGTTGACAGACAGCTTCCTTTTGAGCGCGATGTTGAATTCACTGTGCACACTGAGGTGCTTGAATTTACAGCCCTGGCTAAAGCAATGGGGCTGCTGGCTCCTGGACAACTGCAGCGCTAGCCTTGCTCTGTCCTATCTTCATCAGCTCCCAAGGGTTAATTTCAAACCTAGTCTAAAACAAGTGGCTTCCTACAATGACTGGCTAATCCAAGTCTGGCCACTTAACATGTGATTTTTGAGTTTTCAGTGTATATGAGAAACAAAAAGACAAAATAATATTCTGTTCTTCAACATGTTTTGTTTACCCTCAAGTCAATATGTGTCTCTTACCACACTGAGTAGTGAAACAACCTCGATCCTCAAAACACATCTGGATGTTTACATCAAGTAACAAAGGCGAGCTCAAGGGCTGCTGTCTGAGTGCAGATCAAAGCTTCACTGAGTTGGTTGGTTTTCAGTTTTTGTTCTTTTTTATTTTTTTTTGAGGATAAAAAAAATTTGTTAATGCAAAGAAAACAAATTTGTAATTCAGCATATAGCAGGAATTAAACATAATCCTGAAATAGAACATCTCAGTTTCTTAGGTAGGCTTGATATCCAAATCCATTCTGTCCTTTGCCTCTTTTCTCAAACTGATGCCCAAAAGAAGGCTGACTAAACTTACGTACAAATTATTTCCCTCTCTTCCCTCTGTGCTTTCCTGTTCATCTTAATTCTACCAAGTGGACTTCATAAAAGTCTAAATCAAATAATTGAGTGTTAGCACATATGATTGTTTTGATTACTGATTTATTTTTTTTTCCAGAGCTGTATACTTAAGGGATAAGATAGCTGGATGGGTGGACAGAGAGGAAACTCGAGAGAACACTTGCAACAAGAGTAATGATAAATTAAGACCGATATATAGTTCCTATTTCTTGCATGGAAAAGTATTAAATATTTTGAAAAGTCCTTCAAATCATTCTCTACTTCCACAGCCTCTTCTCCCTAAATGTCCATGAACTGCACTCATAACACCACCACAAGTGTCATACGCTAGTAAGTGCGATGCTTGACAGAATTGCCCTGGAGGTTCAATTACTTGGGTGTGTGATGATGGATGAAAACTGCTGCAGCTCTCAGGAGATCTGCAACAGACTGGCAATTGTTTGATCAACTGTGGCATCCCTATTAAAGCTCTGGTGAGAGTGGAGCCTCTCAGTAGTTACAGAATACAGGCATGTCAGAGCTTTGGCTGTTCCCAAAGCACAGTAATGCTGTGAAGATGGAAAAAAACTCACTTGCAGAATTGCAGTTGCTATGCTCTGTGTCTGGAATGCATAGAACGCTAAGATAAATATATCAGTAGCTGAGGATGAACAAACTACCTATTGACACCTTTACTAGAAGAAGGTGAAATAATCTATTCTTGGAGAAAATCCAGAACTGGGGAGGTTATAAAAAAAAAAAAAAACAAAAACCAAAAAAAAAAACCAAACAAACAAAAGGAAAACAAGATAGAGGAAAGAAGTGCCATGGGAGCCGCAAGAATATTGCTGATGCAGGACTATATAGAAGCTAGATTTGTGAGTTAGTCAAAGGATTATTATCACAAGACACTTGTGCATTCTACTGTTGACCTACTGGGCCATGAGGACAATGACAACAATCCTCCACAGGATCTCAGGAGACATTCTGAAGCAGACGGTTGTCAGGCCTTGGACCAAGAAGAGCATATGCAATTGTACATATAAAAATCAACTATGATACTGTTCGTTTGTGTCAACCAGCAACCTAAGAAACGTTAGTACGTTATTTGTTTAGGTGCCTGCTCAGCTGGGCAATTGAGCACATGCTTTGCCTTAAGCAGTCAAGTTTAAATATTTCATTATATTTCAGTAATAATCAGCTTAAGCCTGTGCTGACATTTTTTGTTGAATTAGGTATATTTGTTTGACAGCTGTGGAAAAAGGAAAGGCTTTTTGTTTCATAGATCAATAGGACTGCCTCACCTACCATTGAATTCTCATTGAAAAGTATTGGCTAGGCCCCTAATTGTCAAGTCAGCCTTAATTGTCAAGAATGTAATACTGATTATTACAGTGAAGCAAAGTGAAATGGAATGGAAAAAGTAGGGGTTCGGGGTTGTATGTTGGGAATTTCAAGGGTACATGTGTGCTTCTCTGCTGTGCTGTATTTGCATTATCAAGTTACCAGTAATGTAGAGCTGAAATAAAGAATGACTTACAACGATAAAAACCCGAGATATCTGAAATGGGACCTATTTATAAAATGCTTTCGGTGTGAACCCATATTTTAAAAGCCTACTTTCCATGAGAACATTGCTGCTGTTATTAACTGACAGTCAGGATGCTTACATCTATGTTATCAAACTAGTGCATTTTCTATATACAGATATCCCATGATACCTCCAGCAGTTAACGCATCCACTGTAAACACAGAGAATGAAGTTTAATTTGCTGTTGAACACAGTCTCCTTTCCGGTGTCTTTGCTGTTACAAAAACAGCCCAAGCCTGTTTTTCTTGCAAGAGACATTCAGACAAAAGCGTATATGTATTCAAAATGAGCACTTTTATGATTGTAATCAATTTTGAGCTTAATATGTTTCATGTAATTTATTTACTATTTAATGTAAGACCTCTTTGGTAAGAAGTATGAACAGTTAATGACCTGCAAACCTCTTCTATGTAACTGTAAATTCTAAAAGCATTTTACAATTAATTGAATTCATTATGTCTTGAAACCTGGCATTCTGGGAATATTCTAGCAATTAAGTCTGCTTTCCATACATACACCAAATTCTTCTGTTCCTACAGCTGTGTCTATATTTTCCACTGTGAATCAGTGTACTGTATGTGTAAGCGGTCATAAGATAAATGGCCTTAGATTTAATAGCTGTAGTATAAAAACTTATATTCTCATTTAAATCAAAACCGCATCACAGCTGTAACTATTAGATCGCTTGAACTTTTAAGCAAATATTTACTTTTTTCCTATAAAACGATGCTGAAATATCTGGCGAAAAATATTTTTACCAGTTGTCCTACCACTTGCTCACAAGTGCTATTTGTTATTAGCTTAGATTTTTAGCAAGGTTTTTATTTATTGTTTGTTCAATCCAAGCAAAGCATCAGGGGATAATGTCCACTGCAAGGGGAACAGCTCAGGATGATCACTTCTGTAATGTTAGTCATGGATGAAGATTTTTGATTTGTTTTCCATTTTGCATACCTTTTGGACACCTGTCCATCGTGTTGTCCTCCTTGTCCCTTCAGTCACATAAAGCAGTTCCTAAAGAACATGCTGCCTCTCACAAAAGAGAAATGCTCTTTTTTTATTATTATTTAATAAAATCCAAGTCCTAACCTGTAGGATGCCTGGGGAGCAAGGCTGAGGAACTTTTTTTATGTGTTATTAATCTCTACAGGCATTGTAAACTTAATCCTAAGCTTGTTTCCAAAAATTAGAAGAATATCCATTGATTACTTAGCTGCTGCACAATTCACCAGTGACAAAACTAAGAGATAAATGTACCAACTTGCTTTAAAATGCAAAATATGGTCAGTGACCCATAAATGAACCTTAAAAATAGGATTCAAAACGGGTGTTTTGTTCTGGATGTCTGGGGTAAAGCTAAGGACTGAAAAAACATGTAAACCATGAACACCATTCCTAATAAGTCCTGGGTGGGTTATATATCTCAGCCGCACACTGACAAGTAATACCATCTCTCCTCCAGCCCATACACCCTTCATCTCTCACTGCTGTAGGCTATTCATCATTTTGCAGATACAGTTACTGTCCTTCTTTCTCCCCCAAGCATATTACCCAGCTCTTCTCTCTTTGTTATTGTCTTTTCTCATTCCTCAGCAACTTCAGACTTCCTCAGACTCACCTTCAAACCTCGTATATCAAGCCTGCCTACAGCTTGGCTCACACTTGGCCCTGCTTTGACTTGTTTACTTTGATTTAATTAAAATGCACCCATCCAGAACTCTGGGCGCATTACTGACTGCCCGCCTTGCAGAACCTTTAATTTCTGCAGTATTTTCACATTGCGTTCTCTCTATGCCTGGAACAACCACCTTCTTCAATTACAACAAGCAACCTAAAATTTCTCCTTCAAAACCACCTTTTGAATCCTTGCTAGGACTTAACTACCAAAACCCTATTTTTACCTTCTTTAGCCAGGCAGGAATTTAATTTATTTCATTCACCGAAGAGATAAACAACTGCGGTTAGGAAGGTTTATGCCCAGCTCAACCTTTAAGTCATTGTTTATCTGTGGATTCTTTTTTTCCTGGTGGTGTTAAGATTTTTATGTTAGTGTCAGGAGAGTAGCTTCATCGTATGAACATTAATTCCTGTGCTGTGGCTAAAAAAAACACCAATGTGTTGTCCTCTGTTATCTAAGTACCTTTCTGATGGGAAGATGTAGCAGATGGAAAAGTGTGTCTTCCTAAGTAAGCCAGTGGTTAATCATGTTCACTGATTTAAAAAAAAAAAAAAAAAAGGAGAAAAAAAGAAAAAGTTGTGACTTTCTCATATACAGAGTCTCAGCTTTATTCTTAAGTGCCAAGAACATCAATAGCACTCCGTAAAAAATTAATAATTCAAGCAATTAGGAAGCTGAATAAATAGAGTTTATTAACCTTTTGGATGTGTTTGTTTTCCAAGCAAGGGAGCATTCTTATCCCTCTTTCATTCTTTCCTTATTTCTTTCTCATTTTCAGTCTGTCCTTCAAAGCTCTTTCTCATCCTTTCTTCCCACTTCATCCTGGTACTACTCCTTCTCTCTGCATATTGCTCATGTTTGGTGTTTTGCTTTTTCATACTCTATAGCCATAGTATAACATCCAGCACCTTATCCCCCAAATACAAGCAACAAAGAGAAATAACGTGCTTCGAGGCTGCTCATCTGACCTTTTTTTTTAAAGAGCTCTGTGAGGTGAGATGAATCTTCACTGACTGTAAAAGCAATGACAGAAGCACATGTCACAGAAAACTGCAGAAAGCTCTTGGTCAGATAAATTCTTCCCTTTGTAACTGCTCCGGTTTGCTTTGAAATGTGCTCTTGGAAGACCTGGATCATTTGATCCAGCAATCAGCCAAGACCTGATACTGTCTGGGTTGCCTGGTTCTGCCTCCGGAGCCCACACAGAGACTCCTAACACCCTCATTTTTGTGCTTAAAGGGAGGAAACGTCTCTTGCTTATACACTGCTGGGTGGAGAAAGTGACGCTGCTATTGGAAGCAGAAGTAGGTGGGTTAGTACTGACGGGCATACTAAGACCTTAATGCAGCACTTTGGATATAATAACATGTCCATGGGAGGAGAGCAGAGGAAAAGCAGAGGTACTGCGTTTGTTGCTTTGCTGCCTCTGCTGCATATTTGTTTGCTAGGCTTGTTAGAAAACTGCTCAGTTGTTTTTTTTCTGGAAACACCCACGTTGTGGTTGGTGCACTGCTGTGCTCAAGACTTTCACAAAAAGTGGGAAGAAAATGGCAAACCTTGAGTTTCTTCAACTGTAGGTGCAGTTGCTTGGAAAAAAATTGGAGAGGAAAAGAGGAGTTCAGGCCAGCAAAACCCTCAAGGAACTCGGTGACTGTTGGAAGATTACCAGTTACAAAGCTGTTCTAGAAATTCAACTTCCGAAAGTTTTGGGGGGACTAAGGTTATGTGTATATTTCTAAAACTCTAATGTTCCTGCAGAACCATTTTTGAGAAATACCTTTTTTTTTGCTTTGCCTTTTGGATGTAAAAACATAGGTGCTCTGGTATTCAGAGCAAGGTATTTATCAGAAAGCATTACACAGGTAACAAAGATCTTGAGGCATCTGAAGTCCATATCTGCATTTTCAAATCAAAAGGATATTTTGGCTAAATATCTTCATTTCTTTCATTAATCTAATTTTGGGTTAGCTTTCCATTATTTTTATTTTATTTTATTTTTCCCAATGATGGCTGAGAAAGATAAGGCAATACACCAGCTCAACTGTAAAACACTTTTTTTTTTTTTTCTGTAATCAGGGTATTGTTTTAATGTTTTATTGGTTGTTAGTATACAAAGTATTTTTCTGTCAGCTTCAAATTACGATTCTGTGCTTTTCTCTCTGTATACAAATATACATTTTCATTAATGTTTCTTTTGTCATTTTAGTCTTTGGAGTATGCTTCTAGGCTCTCCAATCAGAAATGCTAAAAAGTATTTAATGGTTTTAATTTTCATTTCTTAATTTAGGAAGACTTCAGTTCATGATCAAAATACTTGGTTATCCTCGTCATGCTTGGTTCAGTATTTTTCTAATGGTTTTTCTATTTATTCAAGTATGACATTTTTTATGTTTTTTAAATGAATTTTTGTTGTGTGTTGTTTTGGGGTTTTTTTTAATGTTTTTATTATGTTTTTGAAACCTGAGTGACTGAAGAAGGAATTTTACTTTCCTATAGGTTACAGTATATTATATAACCCATTCCGGTGATCCATAGCCTATAGAAAGCCACCTAATGCGATTAGGTATGTAGTCCAAACAAGGGAGATTGTTCTTAGCTGTAGAGGTTGTGCTCGCATGAAAGCTCAAATTTTCATCAATTCTACCTTATTTGGATTCTATTTTTTCTTATGTTGTAAGTGAACACAATTTCATTAAAAAGATATCAGTCCTTTTTAGTGCACATACTTTCATTTTGATATTCTAAAACTTTGGCTTGATTTGTTCTTGAGCTTCAAGAAAATAACAGCTTTTTTTCAAGTGTTTTCTAATTATTTTGGTATTTGTGTACAAGGGCTAATTTAAAGCAATTCTAGAGAAGCTGAAAGAATTTATTTCAGAAGCAAGAGATTCTTGTTGCTAAGCTGCACTGTCCATTGCAGTCTTTGACTGGAGAAGTCTGTTCCCCAGTATGTAATCCTAGCTGCTTCCAACTCCACTACAGCAGTAGATTCTGACATTTGAAAACACAGGAGCAAATTCAAATTACAAAAAAAGTTTGAATTTTTGAAATTGCACAGTATTTCGTATACTTTTAGATGTGTTTGCTCTCTCAGCTTAGATTATGTTTACTTTCACAAAGGCTTTATCACATAAACACAGTATTTCACTCCATTAAGTTACTCATGTCCATTATCTTCCCATCTGCAAATTCAGCTGAAAGTTTGACCAAAGTAACAAAGAGAAAAATTATTTTAGCTTTAAAAGAAGGAGAAGTAGCTGCCATTTAAGTGTCTTAAGATCTTAAAAAAATGGATTAAACTAAGTAAATAGAATGTGTAGAATAGAATAGAATAATAGATTTCAGAATATGTTCTAAAAGTCTTTCTTGGTATGCAATTTAGAGTTTACATACATATGTTCCATCATAAATTTAGTTGTTTCTGGCTTTATGAGATCATTAAGGTTGTTTCATGTTAATGTCTTCTTGCTGGATAAAGCTCAGTGGCAGTGTTTACACTGATGTGCCTTTGAACATGAGTAAGACTCAAAATCTAGTAGACAGGATCTGCAGCGTGGCTTGGATTAATTGTATCTGTTGGTCTAGATGCGTTCCTCTGTTAACTAGTAACTCTCACGGCACTAGCGCCCTCAGTGCCAGTGACAGTGACAGCCTCTGACTCTACAGCCTGGACATATGATTGAATTACTTTACCTTTTATGTTTCTCAGTCTACCTGCGTAGTCTAGAAACTATATTCATGCCAAAAATGCATTCAAGATCCTAATCCTTTATTTTTCTCAGAAATCTCAACGCAATATTCAGCCTCGTGTGAGACTGTGGTAATTAAACTCTATACTGGAAACTATGTGCTTCCTGCATCATTGGATATGCTAATTACCTTTTACTAGGGCTGTCACCTGTATTTGTGTTGTAGTAAGCAATGGAATACTTTCATGTACTTGGGAAAATCAGTAGTTACAAAGGTATTTTAATTGTAATTTATATTTTTTTTTAAATAAAACATAAAAATCTGGTGCATTTTTTTTTCTCCGTACTCCAGCTAAATTAAACCAAACGTCTCTAAGTAGGTCTGTTGAATCTTCTGTTCACTTAATAAAGTGTATTTGCAATGTATGATGTGTTTTCTATTGCAGTTGGTTTTCCATGTCCTTTTACCTTTCTCTAAATTGGAACAAACTGTTCAAAGCTTGACTTGGATAAACAGATCTATTTTGTGTAATTCAATAACTGCTGATAGATGGTTCATATTGCACAAGCCAGGATGTTATCAATACTTTTTCTTTTTTCTGCCATGGTACAAGAGTAGTAGTTCAGTACCATGAGAAAATAGAGCATCAATTGGATTGTAATAGTTTTCTCATTTACAGGAGCGGTGTTCAGGATCTTCTTTAATTTTATATTAATTTTTACTTTTAATTTTTATTTAGCTATTATATGTAATCAGGCAAAACAGGCAATGGATTAAGTATATGTGAATGTACACTTCAAATGTAGCCAAATTATTGTTGATGTTTTATCTGACAATGGCATAATGAAAAATGTGAATTCCTTGTCTCACCTTCTTTAAAAAATAGAGGTAGAATTAGGCTTTTTGCAAAATTAATACAGGAAATCCACTGGGAGATGTGGAAGGAATCTTGCAAAGCAAGAGGCTACAGCTGTCTGACCTCTTTATGGAAATAAACCAAAGTTTTATAAACAATGAAAATATTAGGTCAAACAGAAACTAACACTATTGTATTTTTCCCCTAAAAGACTTCGCCATTTCAACATAAAGAATCAAGTTTCCAAGTAAAACATGTTATTTATTGTAGATGACATTTTCACTTTTTATCACACATGCATGTGAGAAATAATTGTTTCTATAGAAGTTTCTGGTGATGCACAAACTATACGCAGATGGATGGGTTTTTTGGTTCTCTGTTGGGTTGCCAAAGAGTCAACTCCCCAAAACTGCCTAACAAAATCTGTTCCCAAATTCTGAGTGAGCTCAGTGAGGATGCAGATACCAGAAAGTGAAAAAGAGGAACTTCAGTCTGAGGAAACTAATGCTTTCTAGTAGGGGAAAAAAAAAAAAAAAAAAAGACAAAAAGGTACTTGTGATGATGTTCTGATTCTATGTTTGTCTACTTCAAAATGCCATATTAGAAAACACAGAGCTCTTATATTTTTTTCACTCCAGCATAGTAACAGCTTAACTGTTCTGCCTCTGAAAGTTATAGGTGTTCTTCAGCTCTTAGAGGTGTGCAGCTTGTTTACCTGTTCAAATGCAGGGCTATGATTGTGGTAACAATGCAAATATGGAACCAGGGTAAAACTCTTTATGGATGCACCTCCCTAAGAGTAGCAATATATCTTCAGAAGGACCTAATTTAAAAATGAAGTCCCAGTTTATTTATATTAAAAGAAATGTCTCTGGTGATTTCCCTGGGAGCAATGATGACCTTTTGGTTGTAGCTGCACTAAATCCACTTCTACAGAAATTTGACTGCTTTGAGTGTTTTTCAGATTTTATATCTTTTGATGATCTTTTAGAGTTGTTTCCTGTTGCATCATGTATTTACCAGAATGCCCTGTTTTGTTTAAGCTTCATTGTTCTCTGTTAAATGAAACTATATTTATTCGTGCAGAAGTGTTACATATGTAGTGCAACTCATGGGAGTCCCAGTTTTTTAGCTTGAGATGGTTCTGGATCAACAGGAATTTTTCCCCTATTAAGGTACAGTGTGTGCTTATGTGAAAAAAGTTTAAAGCCATATTCTTGGGCTGGATGTCCACATAATAGTTAAGAGTAATCAGTATCATGCTGAAGGTCTCAGCTTCTGGATATCAAAGCAGAACTTATTATTCAGAAGTGGTGTGGAAGCATATGGGGCAGGCTGATTCAACTTTGTAACAGAACTTCTTAGTGATAAAATTTTTGTCCCAATAATCTCAGGAATTTGGGTAATGTCAAAGATGAAATCTGCAATCTCTTCATAGTTTAATGTGGTGGGTTTCACAGTTCATTCAAATTTGTAATGGTTTCTCCAATATCAGCCTTATCAATAGAGGTTTTCAAAGACAGTTACCACTATATTCCTCCCACTCGTTAATTTTCCAGTTGTTTAAATATATATTGTTACTTATACATTTGAAAGTCTGCAGTACAACTTTGTTGGCACCTCCAGGTATAATGGATTCATCCCAATGATTCAAATACATTAAAAACTTGGGGTGGCTTCATCAGTAGTTATTAGTTTAGAAATTTCTGACATTAGAAGTGACATATATTACTTGCTCATACTTGATTCATCTGTAGCGGTCAATATCAAGTGACAGATTCAAATATCATCGAATCACAGAATACCGGGTTGGAGAATGCTCAGGGATCATCTGGTCCAACCTTTCGTGGCAAAAGCATGGTCTAGACAAGATGGCCCAGCACCCTGTGCAGCTGAATCTTAAGAGTGTTGAATTTGGGGGAATCCACCACTTCCCTGTATGACATCCAAGTAGATGACATCAAGAACAAAAGTCAAATAATTTAGTCCAGTCTGTCAGCTCTGGCAGGATCAACTACAGCTAAACAAGCTGGACCAGATATATATCTATACTTAAATACTTCCAAATAAATGATTCAGTAAAATTCCTAATTTCTTTCACCCTAACAATTGTAAAGTTTCTGGCTATGGAGCTTTAATACTACTTTTTGCAAATTACATTGGTTTCTTCTCTACCCTACAGTAGCCACTGAGCAAAGATCACCCTTTTGTTTATAACATATTTGTGCATGTTGGAAGGATATTACTGTGTCACTACTCAGTCTTCTCATCTTTAAAATAAACAAATTCTATTTGCTTGAACCTTTGCTCGCAGATTATATTTTCTCCTCTTTTTCTAATCCCTTTTACTGTTCCCTCCAATTTTCTTCATTTTATCTCCATCTTCCTTAAAGTGTTGTGAAAAGAGGATACTGCATTACTTGGTGCTCACTGGTGCTCAATTGAGCACAATTATTGCATCTTTATCTGCTCAGCTGCTGCTTACCCTTTTACTCCGTGTGTTATGACTGTGTGTTTGATTGCTGTTTTCCGGTATAACACTGCGCTTGCCTCTACTGAATTCCAGCCAGCTGCTGAAATTTCAACCCCTAGTCTAAAAATAATTTTTATTCCAGCCTCCAATGTACTTAGAACCCCTCCACACTTAGTCTAACTATCAAATTTGGTCTTGAGTCTAACTATCAGATTTGGTCTTGTCTTTGCCATTAGTAGTGGAACTGATGAAAATGCTTGGTAGATCTCAGCCATTAACAGTCCTCGATCTAGTCCCACTTGAAATCCTCTTCCAGTTTGACAGCAAATCATTGATAATTGTTCGCTGAGAGCAATTTTTCAACTGGTTGTCCACCCACCTGATGGTGATCATGTCTCCTGCTTTAGCTTATTTATGAGAATATTATATGGAATAGTGGCAGAAGTTTTAATTAAAAGTCAGGATATATCATATCTACAACTTCCCCTTTATCCAGTTAGCTTGTCAGAGAAGGAAAGTAGACTGGCTTGACATGATTTCTTTTTGATTTATGCATATAGGTTGTTTTACTATCTTCTAGGAACTCACTGGTATAATGTTTAATACTTAACTCTAAAGTTATTAATTGGACTAGGTGGTTCTCTGTTAGCCCCAAGAAGTTTCTGTTGTTTTTTGTTTATTTCTTCTACAGGTCCTTGATAAATAATTACTAATATTCAGAATTCCAATGGCTAATTTCCTAAAAACTCCAAAGTTATTATTTTCAACCTCTGCTCCAATGCTCATATTTGACTGATCTGCATCTTCTTTCAGCATGTTTTCTTCATCAGTGCATTTTAATATCTGTGTTAAATTAATTCTGTTAAGTGAGTCTTCAAAATTTGTGTTTTGTGTGAAGATTTTGGAAAAAGGCAATGAATAGGTTACCCTTCTTTTTTATAATCTGTAATTTGCTCTCTGTTCGCTTTTCCATTCTCTGGTTTTCATCATTCAAGTATAGTTATGGAGCCTTTCTGTTGCCTTCTCTTCCTTATTCTAGCAAGTCTCTTTGATCCCTTTTCATATGAACATAAACTATTCCTTTATCCTCAGTGATATGTGCTCATTATCATATGTTTCTATGATTCCTTTTCTGCTTTTAGATCATTAAAGAGCTCCTCACTCAGCCAGAAAGATCTCTAACTTTGCTTCCTCTATTTCCTTCTTATACATATAATGTGTCTTTGTGCATTTGATAAAAAAAGTACAGTCTTGCTAATGGGAATATTTTCAAACTATATGACACTCAGATTACTGGAAACGTGGCTTACTGTGTTTCTGTACTTACTAGGATGTATTTTTTGAATAAGCTACTAAATATAGTATGTTTTTCAGACTAGGAAAAGGCAAGGCAGATTTTGAACTGTACACACGAAGATGAAAAACATCTTACGGCATTGATGATAGTGGAAACAGCAAAAGATTCAGATTTCAGCAAACCAAGTCACTTAGATTAGCAAGTTCTTAATTGTTTGAGCTTTTCTGTAGCTGTTCACGCTGCACTTCTGCTGATCTCTTCTGCATTTGATGTTTTGGTCATGACAATATCAAGAGTGGCGTAGCCAAT
>NW_009647425.1:1034261-1106097 GCF_000708025.1 Charadrius vociferus | reverse complement strand
CTCAAAGAGACAGATGCTGTCAATCACATTATTGGTTACAACTTTCTTTTATGCAAGATAGCAGCTCTTGGCAATCGCAGAGCCTGGAATTCAGTAGGAACCAGCAGCTGGGAGATTTTGCCTTCATCAATGCCTCTGATGATGCTGTCACTCCTAGTTCTTGGTCCTACATTAGCCTTGCTTCATAGCACTACCTGTCTACCTCTACTATCTCCAGCATCTCTATCTTACCTTGCTTATTCCAACTTAGATTTTCTTTTCAAGAGACGCTTGAGGGTTTTGAAGTCCATTATCCTTATTTAATTTACTCAACCTTCCAATTAATTAAAATATTAGCTATTATAGCTGTTTTCCCAATTAATTTTCTCCCTCTAGATTCTCAATCAATCCCGCACTATTAATTAAACTTAAATCTGACATAGCTGCTCACTGCATCAATAAAAGGAAAGCCTTGTCCGTCCTCATTTTATTCTCAGACCTCCTATTATGAGACTGAATAAACCGGACTCTTCCTTCTTCCTGAATTCAGAGGAAACATACTTCTGTGGATTATAACACTTCCAGTTTTTTCCTGCCCATACAAAAGTAATCATACTACTCCTGACAATATTGCAGTTCTGTGATTTGTCTCACAAAGAAATGGGGAAAACAATCTTTCTGTAACTCTGGGTGTTCAGTAGGACAGATAAAATGTTCTGTCTCAAGAAAAAATGATTTCACAAAGAATTCCAGAGTAGAAGTATGTATACCAGGGTCTAGTAGAGCTTTAAAATACAAGCAGCAACTTGCTTGAGTCAGGAAATAATTTGAGAGCTACAGAGTGTGGGCAGCAGTTATTTTTTAGTGAGCCGAAACAGTTTCTTCTCTATAGGAAAAATGTTATCATTCAGCAGCAGACACCAATACACCTTACTTGAGAATTTTTGCCAGATAGTGTTATATGGATTTCCAAAGCTTTATATAGTATCTCCCCATTTATCATGATGCTGTTTGCAAATGCAGTAAAGTCAGAAAGCATCGCTACAGTATTTTGTGTGAATTTATTGTTATTCTTTCATACTTTTTTTTTGAGAGCTAATCAGGAAGAAGTGTGACTATCCCTACTCTGATTGTGTAGTTTTGTTACATTCAGTCTACTCATTTCCACAAGTGACAATGGTTACCCTGGACGTGAAAGAGAAGACACATATGTTTCTTCATAACAAATTCTCAACAGATTTTGATTCTACTAGCCTTAATCCTTTACATACTCATTTACATAGATTAGGAACTTCTTTGGCTCTACTTATATGAAATATATATGTATGCCACACACACACATGTATACATATACACATACACTAGCTGACACATAACCATACCAAAGAAAAGCCAGATGTGTCATCTAAATAATTTTCAAAAGAGGGAATAATGTTAGTGATTTTTAATGCTTGAAGAAGGAAAGCTATTCTAACCATTAGGGGAAAAATACTGGGGAACCACCAAATTCTGAGAAAATTGCCTGCATCTTGCTGTTCCTAGATGATGCATTTTTACCATCCTTTCTACAAAGGTTCACAAATGCAGCGTTTCTTCTTTTCTGAGACCTGACTTGAGGAGGTGGGGTCTGCTGTGGAGGAATGCTGAGTCTCCTCAGCTGCGACAGAGGGCACTAAGAAGACTGCTTTGAGTATCAGATGGGATACATAAAACAAAATTATCTGAAAGATTGGTTCCTAGGCAGTTCAGAATGGACATTCAATGGTAGTTGAAACTTCTGACTTTTTTTTCAGTATTCCTCAGTTCTTCATGCATTTAAAAGGACATAAAGAAAAGAAATCAGTTTGTGAAATGCTCTTAAACTCTGGAGTTGAATAATCTGTGAGAGTAATAATAACTACAGATCTTGTTTGACTGCTCACTGAGACAACAGAATATTGTATAGATGCATGTTAAGTGAGCACCCACCATCATGAGTTCTGAGTGAAGCCAGAATCCTGTGGAAAATAGAACCAGATCGTGTAATTAAGGTCAGTAAAGCTAGGGTGGCAAATTAAAGTACCCCAGGAAACTTTCATTCTTGCATTTCCTAACTATGAAAGGCTCACTTATGAAAATAATGCTCTTTAATGCATTTTGTGTGTGTATATGGATAATACATATTTGCAGTCAGTTGGTTGTTGTTTGTGATTGGAAGTCTAATTAATTGTTGTGTTGCCTACTGCTTTTCAATGGAAATAAGGGTTTTTTTATTTTCACTTGTTATGTGGAATGGTATCTTTTAGTACCTTTCCAGAATATCAAGCAGCTTGTCCTAATTTTCACTGTGAGCAATAGATTCTGTCCAAAGGGAAAAAAACCCACAAAAAACACAACACAGCATTTGAGTAGGAGCTGCAAGCAGCAGCTACAGGCTATGGGCACGTACTTGAGCCTGAACACTCCAATTTATTAACCGAGGAATACATATAAACTTTCCTCTAAAGAAAATGCTGAATATGGAAAGGCGTGTATTCCCTCATTACCCTCTGCAAGAAGAGCTGTTGGCAGTGCTTGTGCCCGCTTAGGAATTTTGGCGGTTGGTTGACAATGTACAGTTGCCTGGATCACAGGGCTGTGTAGAGGAAGATGAGATTCTCTCTACCAGTTCAGTTTGGAGCATAGGTGGTTTCCTTGGCATCTGTTTACCCTGTGGGGGAACCATCCACACCATAATCAAAAAGAGAGAAAGCTGGGAGAGGAGCACTACAGAAAACCTACCAAAATGAAATAGTGGGACCAATAAAGGTTCTCATAGGAGCCTCACCATAATATGTAGTACAAACCTAAACCCAAGGAGGTAGTTGTGCATAAAATAGCAAAGAAACTCAGAACAGAGCATATGGGAAAGTATCAAGGTCATGCTTCAGAGAGCACAGTTCATTGCACCTCTTGCCTCTGACAGTCTGAACATCCCTCTCATCATAGCCATGTCTGAAATACTCTGCAAGACTGAAGCACAGGTCAGAAGTTAGTGAAACCAACTGCTCCGTCCACCAAAGCCATGCAGAAGAGGCATCAACAAGTTCTTATGAAATTTCATGTTAGAAATACATTTCCTGCTGGACTGTGTGGGAGGGATGAGTAATAAGCTTTCATTGTGTTCCACTTGTATACTCTTTTCCCCCAGAATGGATACACAGTAATTCTCTGGAATCTCAGCAGTAGACCACTTGCTGTGCAATTCATCAAAATTAGCTATTCTTTATTTAAATAACTGTTAACATTTATTTATGGTACTTCAGATTTGAAGTGTTGGCATACCTGTGTTTAAATATTTACTAGATTTTCATATATGTTTTAAAGTATTTATGATGTGTCAAATGGGGAGAAGCTAGAAATTGTGGCTTCAGAAGCTGTGAATAGTATGTACTACGTTGAAAAAGCATAATTTACCAAAAAATTTGGTGCAAAGCAGTTCTTGTGCTAAGATTATCTGTCTTTGTTACTATAACTCTGATAATTTGAAACACAAAGTGAAGAACTGTTAAAACGGGGACCCACATAGTTATAATGTCTCTGAAATGAATTAGCTATGAAGGTCATATTCCCTGAGGGAATCCCGTTTCTCTCTCATGATTGATGTTTTCCCTTTCAGATATTTTTTGCTTTCTCCTATCTCATCACAGTAGATAATTCCACACTGTTCTCATCATGCCTGATTATTTCCACCTTTGCATTGGCCTTTCTAGATAGGTAAGGTATTAACTCTCCCATATACCAAACGTGTTGCATCTACTCTTAACACTTCTGTTGCCCCAGACCTATCACAAAACTCTTCATCTGTTAGATTCTTCTCATTCTTTTTTTTCCCTTCATTGGTCCTTTCACAGTTCTGCTTCTGCCTAAATCTTTTGCCTTTTTTCCCTCCCTCATTTTCCGACAGTAGCCCATAATCACTGTCTATGTTGCTCCTTTTATTGCTTTCGGTTTTTGCTTTCTCACCGCATGATTCCTTTTTCAAAGCCATCTCCTTTTGGATATCTTTCTCTTTTCCAACTCAGATGCTGAACACATGTATGTTAATGTCTCTGAATGTAGACATTTTTAGGTTCAGAACCTTTGATTATTTCTTTTTCATGATGCCCGAGGCTGCAGAATCTGGTATCCCAATGCAGTATGGCTGCTATGGCTCTGCATCCCCAGGCTCAGCAAGGCTGAGCACCTATTTCTGGTAGGCATACATACATATGTGCATACACACACACACACGTATATCACTACTCCTATTCATGCATATCTATATATATTCATATATAGCTATATATGTATATATACACCCATGCGCTATAGTTTAGTAACTTCCCTTAGACTCTCAGTCTGCTTACAAGCTGGCCATTGGATTCCAGGTCTCCCCAGTTGCTGGCGCACGGACATAGGAGCCTCAGAGGTCCACAGCCCTGCTCTTGTTGCTGGTATTCAGACCTCTCATCCTATTTGCGATGTTGTCCAGCTTAACATTCACTAGCATTCACCCATGTCCACTCAGAATAGAGGTGCATCCCCACAGAAGTTAGATAAAAACAGGATTAAATGTGTATGCAGAATAGATTGTGGTGACCCAGCACAAGACATAGTGAGACAGGTGTGCTGTACCATTGCCTGTTTCCAGTTGTTTCACCCCTTCTATCCTGTCTACCCGCTATGTTCCCACTCCCCTTCCTCCCTGAGCCACCTAGGTACCTCCTTTTCTCCACCTGTAGTCCTTCCATTAAACATCCCATCATAAATTTCACACATTCCCACAACCTTTTCAAAACATGCCCCCAGCAAGTTTTACACAGCTTCCAAATGTTCTTCCACCTTCATCCCACAGTGAGTCTCAAACTCTCCTAGACAGCCACCCCCTTCAGCATGGAAGGTGCTCTTCCAAAAGTGTTTCTTTCATTGGGTCACCTTGGGGGGTTTCACCCCGGTGCCATGGCCTATCCACTCCGCTCAGTGGTCTTAGGGAGCAGCCAGTTCAGTGAGCCACTTTGCACTGATGAGGTTACCTGGGTTCCTCTGCCTCGCATTGCTCCCCCCATTTTTGGTTTTTGTCCTCCAAGTTTTGGGATTTTTTTATTTGTGCATTCTATGGATGAATTTCTGTCAAAAGCTTTAATGCTTACTGTAAATTATTCCTGAGTATTCAGCGCTCACACCTGACTCATGAACCAATGCAAAAAGTGGTAGTGTCTTTCAAACATTTCTTTAGTTTGTAGGAGAGGAATAACTACTCTAGAAAGCAACACCATTACTTTAAAAACCATCCTTCACAGGGAATGTTATCATAAGAGATACACAGAGATCACCGAGATTCATAAACTGAAGCAGATGAAGATGAATTTTGCTCTGGTTTATAGAAAAACATGAACTTATATCAATTTTAGAGGATGGGGAAAGCATAAATCTGCAGCAAAGAAAGGATAGTAAAAAGACCAAGTGTAGTAAAGAGGTAGGATTTATCTTTAGATGTGATTATGAGGTAGACAAGTCAGTAAAGTCAGAGGTGATAAACTTTTGGTTTTAGGAGTAAGCAATTTCTGAGCATTCCGGAAGTTGGGAGGGAGGGATTCTGGAAAACTATGGTTGATTAAAGAGATAAAGAGTGAATGTGTAAGGATGAGGTCTGTGATGCTTTGGAGCCATTTAGTAGGTTTCTGTATGAGTCACATGAAAGGAGAAAATTAAAAAAAAAACCAAACCTCTAAAAATTCTGGTCTGAGACAACGGGTAGGTATGTGGGCTGGTGTTCAGTGGGGAAGCAGGTGGAAGGAATTAATCTCATTTAACATGAGGTTTTGCAATTTGGATTTTTGTATGAGAATGAGCTGTACAAGGCAATCTTCGTAATCAAGGGAGAGAAGTAACAGTGTAACTCATCTGACCTCAGCTTTAAGATAGGGTAAAATTGTGCCTTAGAATTGCCTGTTTGTCTTCACTGACTTTAAAGGGAAGCTGGATGACGAAGTCGGATACAATGTTTGTGTTAGATCTATATTTGGTCAGTGAAACACTATTCCTCTCTGCCCTGTCCATCCTATGCTAATTTACATTTATCTAGTTCACCTTTGTAACCTAAGGAGAAAAAGCATATTAGGCTAAGAGAACGGGTGCTGAAATTCTCTTGTCATTTCAGCTCTTTAATGAGGGTAGTCTGTATCAAAACTGAATCACATGTTCCAGTGTCCAAATTTCATATGTTCAGGCAAAGAAAAAAAAGGGGAAGGGAGGAAAGCAGAACCATAATCTACTCATAAATGGATGGCTGGAATCCATGTGAGAAGGGAACGCTTGCTGGGACACCTGCAAAACAACTGCTTCCCATTTTCCTTTCCATTTCTCAAGCAGGAAGCACTGAGACAGTGACATGAATAATTAGGGCTCCAGTCAGCTGCTTTGTTTTCCTCAGGGAAATTAGGGCTAACCTAAAGAGATCAAGAAACCAGATATGTATTGTGGGTCCTTCTCCACTGTACTAAATAAAAAGTCTGATTGTATCTTTGCCAAACTAGAAAAGGATGTAGTGTCTATAGATTAATACATGTTAAACCTCACGTACAGCTTGCTGAAGACCTTTGCATGTTGTATTATTCATATGTAATTACACAACAAGTATGTTAAGACAGACTGAAATTTGAGATGGGCTGTTGAAAATTTTTGTAGTATTTTTCATTAGCTTTCCTTCTGGAACAGATGTCAGAGCTTCTCGATCAGAATAGTCCCAGTCTTTTTCCACTTCCAAATTTTCTGTTTTCACTATGTCACAGTTTCCTCCTGCTGTTCTTTCTTATTACTTCTTTTCTCACACATTAGTTTAAGAGTATGTGACACCACTGTCAGTGAAACGTGTGGAGAATTAAGAGTGGCTGTGCTTGATAAGCCCAGATGCTAAAAATATTACCCACTTACGCACCCACGCTGCTACTTTTTCGTCTTATTAGCTTAAGGATATGTGGCTTTGCTGTCACTGTGGTACAGTGTAATGGAGACAAAAGCTGGTCCGCCAGCCCCAGTTAAACAAAAGATTTTTACACATCATCACTTCGGGGTGATGTTATTGGGATGGTCAGCGTGGGATTCAGCAGAGATGCTGGAGACGGTGTGAGTGGAAATGGCTCCACCTGCCAGACTTCTCCCCTCTCTCTTGCACCATGTGCTGCGCAGCACGATGTGGGGACGAGGACTGGAAAGGACCTCCCGACTGTAGAGCCCAGTACCCTGCTGTTGCAGGCAACCATGTCGCATAAACCAATAAAGGTGTGGAGTTACGCTGCTAGACTGTGGTAGAGTTTGTCTCAAACCTGTTTAGTGAGATTTTCAGTGCTGTTCAGGTGCTGACTGGAGGGAATAATGAGTAAGAGGCTAGAAAGGTGATAAATTTATTACTAGAGTAAGTAGAAATAAGAAAGTAAGAGGCTAGGGTGGATGAATTTTGTGAAAAGCAATGAAAGCACAAGAACAATGTACTGGAAAGGTTTGTCTAAGCAAAGAGCAGGCAGGGTGAATGTATATGCAAACCTTGAATGCTCTGAACAGATTCACCTTTGATCACTGTGGCAAACTGGAAGTTCATAAATACATTCAATTACTGACAGTTTATATCTAATTATTCACCACTTGCAGCGAATTGGGAAATAGCAGCATATGTATCAATTTTTTTTGCACATGAAGTCACTATGGTAGTTCTGTATTATGGGGAAGCTTTTAACAATGTGAAATCTGAGGACAGAAACAAGAATGTGCCTTTCAAACACAGGGATAATTTGTTCATTATTTAGCTCAGGTTCATAAGCCCTTCTACCTCCCTCAATCTAAAGATCTTCAGTACAGATACAAAGAAAATTTCTATTATCCTAGCATTTCACCTGGTTAAATTATCTTTAATGAGGTGTTTAGTATGGAGGTAAACTTTCCATATGTTGTATACACAAACAATAACATAAATTAATATTTAACATCAACCTCACCACCTGATTCTAGCTGTATATTGTAAAGTGTAGTTATTGTTTTCTCATCCATCTTTTTAAAAGGCTTAGTGAGATGTTAAAATTATTCTGTGCCTCAAACTCTAACTTGTTCACTAATTCCAGGGAAAAAGATAGCTTGCAACTTCATCTTGTGAATTTTTTATCTGTAATGAGTGAAAACTTACTTTTATTTCCAATCAGCCACTTATTTTTGAGAGGGTTAAGGCAAAAAACCCCTCATAAGTATGAGGAAGATTTCTTGGTAACAGGATTGGACTTTGCGTGTAACAAGTGCTGACCAATGCAAGGCCTTTTTTTGACTGACCTTTCTTAGTCTAATAATGTATTTTTGCTGTTGCAGTTGTATTTCATTCCCATTGATCATGAACTTAGGGAGAATACAAATACGTGTTATAGGAAAACAGCCAAAACTGAGTTTCGGGGTAGTTCATTGTTAATGTTGTAATTGCACAATCTTCTGCCCATGTTCTCTCTAGTTCACAAACATTAAGTTCACTTGATGCCATCCTTGAACCACTTGTTCAGTCTTTCAGCTGTAAAACCAATGCAAAGTTACATTTTATCATTTGCTTGAGTACTTCTCTTAAAATTGATAACACCTGTGTCTCTGAAAATACGGATTTCCATTTAAAAAAAAATAATTGTTTCATTGATTTTTCCTTTTTTTTGCCCCCCGCTTTGCAAAGAGGTTTGAAATGTAGCACTGCTCCTGTAAGACTATTTTTAAACATGCCAGCGTGAGCCTATTGGGAATAACTAGGTGTAAATATCACTAATGAGTAAACAAGTGTTTAATCCAGGTTGGAGCATATGAGTGTAGGAAATGTCTAAATCCTGAAAAAAGCAAATATGAAGTGTGATACTACAAATATTTTTTTCTTCTATGTGGGCTATTTACTTCCAAATTGCTTGTCACTGAGCTCATTATGAATTCACCTTTTCCAAAATGCCAGAATGTTGAAAGGATACCAAAGGTGATGGAGTAAGAGCAAATACTTGAAGTCAAGGAGGCATTAGTTTTCATAGTAGCTTGCTTTTATTTATAGCATGAACATACAAATTTGGATTTAGTTTTTCTATTTGCATGTCTGCTGCTTAAATCTGCATAGGAAAAGATCAATACTGTTCATTGGCGTAACATGTCTGTCAAAATACAAAATACAGTGTGAGGGACAGGATTTGGGCTGGTTCCCTGCTTGTGGGTGACCTTATGCAAGTTTATCATCCTGTACGTTACTTGGTCTCTTTGTCTTTACGTTAACAGCAGTTGTCCACAGCCACGTACATTGTGAACCGTTCATCTGGATTCCCTGTGGTCTGCAAATCCCAAGACTGGAAGTTGTATCAGATGCTCTAAGTTTGATCACTCCCCATTCACTTTACGCCTCTCCTCTCTGAAGTGCTTCTGATCATTGCAGGGTGTGAAGAAACACAACAGCCTGAAACAACCCCATGATTTTCAGGCCCCGTCTTCTAATTATTCTCCGTTTTCTTTCCATAGAGATGTATGATTGATTCCTAGAAGACCCTATAACTTGCGTAAATGGAACAAAGAGGTCAAATGCTATGACAATGTGCTGTAGCAACAGCAAAAATTGTAAATGTCCAGCTCACCTTTAAACATTCACAAACATTTCCATAAAAGAATTTGTTTGAAGTTTGTCACGTACTTGTCAGCTGGCTCTGCCTCCTACGGAAAAATCTTAAAGTAGCAAAATTTTATTTCCAAAACCCCAGGTTTAGAATCAAAAGTGTGTTGGAAAATAAGTGAGCTGTGCTAAGGAACCTGCACACTGTGAACCAAATATGCTGAGCTTGTGTGACTGTTCACCTCCCCAATGAAAATTACCACGTTACTGTCATAGGTAAATACTTCCTAGCATTCCCAGGAGAAATTTTCCAAAGGGAAATGTAGGAACAATAAGAAAACGTCTCCCATAGCTACCTCTAAACTTTTAAGCTCAGAGTTCGGATGCAGTCATGCCTTTTTCTCCCTCCTTTTTCTAGGCCTCTGGGTGCCCTCATTTCCCAGGAAAGGATACCCAGGTTTGTGACATGGTAACAAGCCACGAGATGCTTTGGCTAAGTCTCTGTTCTGGATGACTTTAGGGATCAGGAGCTCAGAGCGTATTATGTAGTGTGGTCATGATTCAGTTTCCATACAGCCAAAGTCACTTTCCCTAATATTTATTAATTAGTCTTAAAGAAATTTTAAAACTTACTAAGATTTGAAAACTCTGAAGAGTCTGGATTTCAGACTATTATCCTGTCTCATGGTATATAACCTTAAATACAAGATATTAATAAATTATGCTAACTCTCTTGGCTACTTAGCTACCAAATTTGTGTTGCTTTTATTTATTTATTTTTAAGCTAATGTAAGGCAGACTAATATTTCAGGTAATTTAAAATGTATGAGGCTTTAGAGAGGTTAAGTTTTTAAGCAGCGTTCAAGGCCTTAGATCATTTTAATGCTGCCTCATTTAAAGAAAGAAAGAAAGAAATCCTGGAAAGAGTTTGAACCAATTAATAAGAGACTGAAGGTAAGACCATAAAAGAAAAATATTGTGGAGACCGGGACCTGCTGTGGTTAATGTGCTCTGCCTGAGTGATACTTACCTCTTCTTTCGAGCATGTATTTCATATGCCCAACACAGCACTAAGACACTCCCAGTTTTTTCTGAAAAAAACCCTTCTGTTACAAACTTGATGAAGGATGTACTACCCTCTAAAGATCACCTGTGTATCACTCTTAAGCTTCTAAAGTTTGAGTGAAGTTCTGGTCATGCTGAAGGCAATAGGACTTTTGCTGTTGGCTCAAAAAATCTGTTTTGAAAAATTCTTTACTTTTTTGCACAGGTGATCAAGCTTGTGCAGCAGTGAGACTGACAAGGTGACAGCATTGCTGGGAGACTTGGACTATAGCCCTTAGAAGAACAAAGATTTAAAATTGTTTCTTTTAGAATTCAAAACAGTAGAAAGTGTATTTGCAAATATATCTTATCAACAAATATGTTTTTCACCAAAGAAGTCTGGAAAATGTCAAGCCCAGAGGGTGAATATTTTAAACTGAGGATGTGAAAATGGGAACTAGATTGCAAAGTACTTTACAACCTCAATTACAGCAGATTCTGCCATTGCAAGCACTATAACATTTTGCAGAAATTTAATTCGGAAGAGATTTCAAGAACAGTGTGGCTAGTTTGGGCTGGGTTGTTTGTTTGTTTTTTTTTCTCTTGTGCTACAGGAGTGCTGCACTAGACAAGGCTCTTATCACTGAACTGGCCATTCATCAAGACCATGACTTAAATGTGCACATTCCACAAGTGTCTGTGCAGTTTATGGTGCATTATAGATTGTTCTTGCAATTGAATTGCTTGTCATGACAGACTGGAAAAGTACCCCAGAAAACTGGGGTACAAAAAGCAAAAAAAACCCCAGGGTAACATTTAATTTATGTAATCAACGAGCCATTAATGAATTGTTAAAAGATTCTACTTGCAGCAAGATTGTGTGGCCTGTGATAACTTTTTCACATATCCTACCTAAAACAGACTCTGCAGGCTCAAAACTGAATTAGGCAATCACTCGTGATCACCTTTCTCTTATCTTTGTTCATTGTTTTACAATCACAATTGTAATCCAACCAACAGGAGGCAATAAATTCCAAATTCTAAATTGTCTTTTAATTTCTGCTTGTGCAGTGCCCAACACAGAAGGACATCAAATAAAAATCAAACAGTTGATGTTAATAAGACTGATAAAACATGCCAGCATTCCATCAGCAACATCCTGCGCTGGCATATATTTTCAAAGTTTTCCCTTTGTGTTCCCTTTTCCAATTAT
The DNA here is from genome assembly GCF_000708025.1 of Charadrius vociferus. Taxonomy (NCBI): domain Eukaryota; kingdom Metazoa; phylum Chordata; class Aves; order Charadriiformes; family Charadriidae; genus Charadrius; species Charadrius vociferus. The sequence goes on along the minus strand of NW_009647425.1, from coordinate 1,094,260 downwards.
AAAGCAAAAGATAAAAGACATGATAGTGAAATATGGTAGGAACTAGGAACTTGCTGGAAAAAAATGCTTCTTATTTCTAAAATGAACTGTGAAACCTTTAATAAACAGGAAATGGTGTTGTGGGGTACATTTCAAGAGCTGAAGAGATGCAGATAAAACCCGAATATTTGAGACACTGAAAAGAAAACAAATGCTTTTGAATATAGTTTTCCTACATGTTTGTAAGGTACTATGTGTATACTGAATAGCTAAGAACTCTTATTTGTTAACGCCTGTTTCACCAAGGTCACATTTCTGTGCAGTTTGCATAGCATTCAGTTGTAAGTGTTGGGGGAATACACTATATTATAGTACCTGATGCATAAACTTTTGCTTTTTACATCATTTATCATTCCACTAGTGGTATCAACACAGTAAAACTCTAGTTAGTTACCTTTGTAAGGAAATTTAAAAGTAAGGCTGGGAATCTACTCTGATGTAAGAATGATAAGAGCTAAGCTGTGAAAGCCTGGCTGGAGTTGCAATCATTACATGTTTTGTCAAGGACGTTAAATGGATGAAGGACTTCACACCAAGTTTTAGCTGTCATGCGAAATGCACTCAGTTTTGGGCCAGAGAGAAGAACGGGCTTCACTGATTTATCCAAATTGCTGTTAGGTGCTTTGCTGCTAACGAGGATGTCTCTGATTCATATGGGTGGGAAGTATATGTGATATGACAGATAGAAATTCTTTTTTTTTTTTAATATAGATATAGATCCAAACAAAATCCCATGAGTCAGATGAAATCTAGATTTTTTTTCCTTGAACAGTCAGGACTCTTTCTGTCCAGGATACAATGAATAATTTCCAGATTTTGCCACTTTATTTTAAAATTAGAGATACATTTTGGTATAATATCATTAAACAGAATGAAAAGTTAATTAACATTATTGGATTAAACTCATTAAATACCAGTTTTCAGCATAGATTTTGCAAATTAATTTATGTAGCTCTGAAGTCTGATCATAGTTCTCTTACTAGCTCTTTCTAGTTGACTAGAAGCAGAGCTAATAAGTTACTGTGAGGATTTGAGCCCAGTTCTGAAACATACTGATTGCGAATTGTCTTGTAATTACAAATACTAATATTGCTGGTAGGAATCACATCTCGCTGTGTGGCAATTCCCTGGTTCATTGTTCTGACATTTCTAGACCTAGTATTTCTTTGTACACCTGTACTGTGTCCCTAGTGAGTTTATGAGCTGCACAGCTGCTCTTGTGTGCTGTTAACAAGTCTCTCGCAGAGTTTTCTGTTGTGTGGGAGATTGCTAGATTTTGATCAGTGAATTTTTCTCATCTCAGTGTTGAGGACTAATTGGCTACTTTTTTGCTAGCTGTATCCAGCCCATATCTCAAAATCCAACATCGTTCCTTGGTTTAGTTTGTTTATTTTTAAATTATTTTTTTAAAAGTCCATCCTTATTTTTGTTCTAAACAATCCATTTTTTTAGGTGACTAATAACATTATATTTAGTAAATATGATTCTTTATCATCGTTGCTCAGTCCGTGTTTTGTGGTAGATGATGTTCCAGTCACAGCATGTGCCCTGTGTCCTGTGTGGCTGCCAGCTGCACTACAAATTTTTCCCCTTTTATTTAAACAATTTTGATCTTCCCTGGTGATTAGTTTTGCAACAAATGCATGGCATTATGCCACTTTGGCATAGCCCAGGGTATCTCATGATTCATGTTTAGAGCAGAGAACTCCAGTGCCTTCCGCTGTGTAAGCAGTACAGCTCCTCTATGCAGTTTCATAACACGAACTTTGTTGCTACCCTATATATGTCTGCATCCAGAACTCTTTGCACTTATGTTTGAGATCTTGCAGAAGGAGACAAGACATCAAGAGAACTGGAAAAAGGCAATCACAGTGCTTGACTATAAACAGAACAAAGAGAACAATATGGCAATTGTTGTCAGTTAACATCAATCCTGCGAAAAATTCTAGAGCAAAAAGTCAAATAGAGTAGAGAAGCAAAGCACTAGCTGTCATGTACCTTCTATTTGATGCAGTACACTGTCTAGGATACTTTTATTAACAACCTAGATGATGGAATAGAGAGTGAGTTTATTGTATCTTCATATCATCCAAAACTGGGAGAGACAACTCATACGCTGGAGGATGGCATCAGAATTCAAAATGATAATGACAAAGTGGCAAAGCACGTGAAGATATAAAGCAGGAATTATTTACTGCAGTGACAGAAAATAAGGACAGCTGCTTTGGTAGCAGTCTTTTAGAAAAAGCTGAGCATGAGCCCACAGTGCTGTGAAAAAAGCAAGCACAAAGCTGAAGTACAGCCAGCAAGATGTGTGAAGTAATCCTGTACTCTGGAATAAATGAGACCTCTGATAGACTAGCCAGCTAGAAAACTGCAGTTTGGGGCGTTGTACCTCAAGAGCTACATGGTCCAGTGGAGACAGTCCAGAAGAAATGAATGAGATGAATTACAGTTCTGGAAAATTTGACCTATTTCGCTATTGGAAAACACTTTAAAATGGCAAAGTCAATGAAAAACTGTCATAGATTTCTTGGTAAGTGATGGAACCTCCACCACTGGAGGTTTTTAAGAACTGATCAGACGAACAGCTCTTGGAACAATGTAGATATCATTTATCTTACCTGGGAACTACGTAGATAAACTAGATGACCTCCCATGGTTCCTTCAAGCCCCATTTTTCTATTGTTCTGTGATTATTAAAGCATGTGTTCAAAGTTTTGATAACAGCTGAGTTAGACACCAAATAAGTGGTTAACATTTCTTCATGGATCATTATGTATATAGAGGTTGACAAAAAAAGTCAGGGAGCAGAGGGCTGGCTTTTTCAGGGCCAGGGAGCCAGGGTGACCCAGTGCAGGTTGTCCCCTTGTCTATGGGGCACAGTTGCAGCGAGGCTGAACACAGACAAAGCAAGCAATGAACCAGGTCCAGGGTCTGCTCAGTGGCTCCAGCCCAGAGCAAAAGGTGATGTGGCCAGAAACAGGCCTAGAGACAAGGCTATAACATGGGTCCCAAGTTCATCCAGGAACCAGGTCCAAAGACAGGACTGCAGACAAGCTGCAGCCTTGTCCAAGGGGCCCATTGGTGAGATGAGCTACCAACAGCATAGGTCTCAGGATCATCAAGGAGACAGGATTGCAGACATCCACATAGCTACAGCATTGCTCAGACAGGGACTGAGGGCTCTGAAGTGAGCTGAAATGGGGCTCCTCCTAGGCAGCGGATGGGGTGGAGGCTCCATGGGATGCTGGGCAGGCCACTGAGGGCTGTTAGTGCCCTCAGGGGACTGACAGAAATGGTCTTAAATTAGTGCAGGTGTTTTCCATTTGTTCTTTGTGAGGAACCTTGGCTTGATAGACACTGAGGTGTGTTGTAATTATCATACGACCTCTTTTCTTCAGAAACTGGGGGTTTAGATTCCAAGTATGCAACTCTGCATTGTGTTCATAGGTCGTTCTTATTTTTGTAAATTAAGTTGTGATGTTAGGAATATTTTGCTAAAACTAAATAAGCAATAATGAATGTTGAGAACTTTTGTTTGTCTTGGACAGTTTTGGCAATCCTGCTCATACAGATGGAGTTGTCAATGTTGCTGATGTTGAGAAATTTGCTAGTCTCTGTGATAGACACTGGTAGAGAACTTAAGATTCTTCCTTTGCCTTCTAAGCAAGTCACTCATATCTTCCTCTTACCACCTGTCCTTGTTCATACTTACACCTCTATCAAGGAACAGACTCCTGTCTGATTTTATTACTTATTTTAAAGACAGGTTCTACTATTTTGCCCATGTTAACAAATAAGTTTGAGGAATAAAGGAAAAACTAGTAGAATCAGGACTTTGGAATAATTTAACTGACAGAATCCCACATCAGCTGGAATTGAATCTATTCTTGGTTTTGAGCCCTGAAAAACAGGATATTATATTATTTTTCTCCTTACTACTGAACCCAAGCCTTCCATGCACTACAGTGGTGATCTCTGAATTTTCTTCCTCTACATTTAGACTAAATATTTAAGCAGAATATAAAAGTTCTCTGTTGGATGGTTTGTATTCAGCTTGAACTACTTGGTGTCACCTTAACGATAAAACTGGGATAGTGTAACAGGTGCTTATTGTCTTGTTCTTCCTCATTGTTTTTCAGATGTTATGTTTTGGCATATGTTAGTGACTGTCAAGGGGGATATTATTGATCTGCTGAGACATCTGCTCCACTCACATTAATTTGACTATTCTTTCATGAAAGATGAGTTCCTTATGACTTCCATTCCTAGCACAGTAATACTGACCAGGTCTTTGCCGCTGGAAATTAACATTATTTAAACCGAACCTCTAAATTATACAGGTTTTGTTTGCTTCTAAATGCCTGCCATTCTTTTGTTGGAATAATCATATCATAAACTATCTAAGGAATAAAAAAATCTAAAGATCGAAATAGCTAGTTTTACTTTTAAAATGTATTTTAACTCATTAACTTTGATGTAGCAGAAAAAAAGGGAAACTTTTTGTCATAAAAGAAGCTTTAGAATATTTTAGGGAATAACCATAAGCTAGAAAAAAAAAATATTGACCTTCTTAAAAGAGGAAATGAATTAGCAGATCGAGGCAATACTAGGCTTTCAGTTATATTTCTGAAAGAAAAATCTGATCATTTTGTTAAGTTAGGGAAGAAAGGGAGTGAACCTTAATAGGAAAGTGACATGGTAAATGCAAGAATAGAAAATGGGCAGCCATCAGTTAAACCAGTATCCAGAACAGTACCTCCAGTTTCCTTCCTTTAATTTAATGGGATTAAAAAAATCCTTTCATATCATCCAACTTGGAAAATGCACTTTTATCTTGATTTAAAATTTTAAAAGATTTAAAAACTGTTTAAAAGACACAACAGTCCTACAATCCAAGCAACCTAACTTCCCTCTTGCTTGAGCTACCAACTGCTGTGGTTGGTTGAACTGAAATATTGTTCCTAAAAAGTATTTTAATTTGTGTCTACAAATACATTTTACTTCAAGAAATGAATGAAGCTCTGCTTTGAATATCTGTTCTGCATTTCCCTGTAGTTCTCCTTATTCATATTCCTTTGCATCTTTGAAGTAGTAAGCACATTAGTGAATAAACTGGTTTGCTAGCTGTGCTCTAATCTACATGGGACTCAAAAAAGAGGAATACAAAACTTGATGGAATTTTCCACTTCTCTTATCTGACCTATCTTATGAGGTGGCTGGTGACTACCTTATCTTTTGCCTGCCTCTAGGAGAAAGACATTTCTCCTAGAAACTTGCACTTAGCAGCAGTTAGCTACTATACTGACCCATATATAGGACCTAAAACGTATCAAAAAACTTGTGCCTTCTGGATTCACAGGAACAACTGAGCATGAAACAGGAATAATAAAGAGGGGGTGTGTGGAGGAACACAGGTGAAAGGGAGAGTGAGGTTAGCATTTGGATGATATGAAAAAAGAGATTGATGAACGTGAAAGGTCTAAGATTTTAGAGACAGAGAAACAGCGGTCAAACAGATATGCATGACTGAGTGACCATTGTAAACAGTTTGTGTAACTCTGATTTTAATCCTTATGAGAAAGTAAAGTCAGACCTTGTAAAGAAATAACACTGAATTCTGGAAGGGAAAAAGTGTTTTCTATCTCAAAGCAGTGATATTATCTCTCTGGAAAAGAGTGTGTTTCCATGGACTTTGACAGAGTATGAAAAATTAAAATTTTGAATGTTCATGAATCTAGTGTTACACTTCAGGTGATAACATCCTGACAATAAAAATATCTTTGGAAGGCTCTGGAATATAATATATAAATACACAATTTTTTGTTTATGCATAGTTGCATAGGTAGATACAGATATATTTCATTAGCAGAAGTTCTAGGAGCCCAAGAGATGGGACATCGTGTTTCTGTCTATGCTAAACAAATTTGACTGTGCTATTCTCTTTGCTATCACTGAAATCTCAAATTATATTAGTATAATTATGAGTGCAGTGTATAGGATCTGGTCTTGCTTCCATTGAACTGAATGGCAAAATTCCCATTAATTTAAATGGCGTCAAGAATGATCCCCAAATGTTCCTATTAAGCTCTTCACAAGCTGTGCTTTCTTCATGTCAACCAGCAATGAATTTTGTTTGTCAGTGCAGCTGATCATTTCGCATTAAAATAATAATAAACAGATGTGATAACAGCCTGCCATTTTTCATTCCTTCAGTCAAACGCTTGATATGATGGACTATGTGATTTCCTCATTTAATGAACTGCCAGCTGAAGATGCAAAAGCTGCAACTGACACAAATAAAAATGTTGACAAAAAAATCTTTAATATGATTTAAGAAAGGTTTTTAGTGAAAGATGATTTGTTCATTGGTTTCCTTTTTCAGACAAATAGCGTGTTGATTTCTGTATGCTTAAGTTTAACTCTGTACCTTTGAGAGAAGGAAACAGAAGGAGGAACAGTGCATTTGGTTGTTGTTTTGGGTAATGCAACCACATGTGCTACATAAATAAATCAGTACAAAAATTCAAATTAGTAGAGTGGCAGGCTTCCTTTAATATAGATTAATGAAAAAATCCTAGGCATCATTCTACTCTCCTTCCTAATTTCCATGTATATAAGTGATCTTTTCACTTCTGTAGAATATGAATTCCATTATGTCCAAGTTATTGTCTACTCACACACATAACTGTAACCCATGGAACCCTTTATATATTTGTGCAGGGAAAAGAGCAAATCTTCCTTATCTTCCTTTTCTTCTATGGGGAATATGCCTAAGCCTTTTCCTCCTTCTCTTTTGACATCTTTTACTCACCTTGTTGCTTTTGAGGACACTTAGCAAGCTGCATTAATTTCCATTAACCAGCTGTTCAAAAGGAAACAACAAGGAAAAAATGTAATATTAACATGTCATGACAGAAGAATTGTTAAAATGGTTCTACTGACAACTAATACTTTTTTTTCAAATGGCTAACGATGTTCATTGTCATTTTATTTCACTTTTTTCACCATAAAATACTGGTGACTTGGTATATTACTAACTACATGATGTTCTTCGTGGATTCTTTCCTGCAATGCCGTCACTTAGAGTAAAGCATTCCCTGTTGCTGCAGAAAACAGGCTAAGAATCTGTTACATGGAAAAATGTCTTGAAAACAGCCATCTAGTTAAAAAAAGCAATGCCTGGAAGCATCCACCTGTGGGCCCTTTGCCACTAGAGCCAATGCATGGTTTTAGACACCATGGAATTTGGTACATCAAGATGACAAAAAAAATCACTGTCTTTCCAAAAGACAGACCCACTGGTGCAGATCTCTAAATCCTACCAGCTTTGTCTAAGGCCCTCAAGTCTTGAAAGAGAGTCCTACATAAAAGACATGGAACAAGAGTCTGTTCTGCGCCAGTGCCCTGGACAAGGACAGAGGGAACTCAAATACAAATGCTGAGGGTCATTTCTTTTACTTGGCACAACAGATGTTTCTCAGAGAGATAAATGTAAGTGGAAAAGGAGGCACGCTACCGATGCCTGATACAGTGTTTTTAAGGAATTGTACTGTACTGCTTTAAAAGAGTAATGTAACAAAATTTGTTTATATATATTATCAGGTTAATCACTTGTGGTTTGCTGTACAGTACCAATGAAACATGTTTACTGGAAACTAAAAGCCTATGTTTATAATAATTTGAAACATCAATATTAATAACAGTACCTGGCCCAGTTATTTGTCCCTGTCATATCTCATAACCTTAGCTTTTTTTTTTTTTTTAGAATAGGTATTGTTGTGATAGCTCTTAATTATTATAAAAATATACTATGACCACATTTGTAATACAAAAATTATACATAGATTTTTTGAGGAACAGTCATAGCTGAACTGTGGGTTATAGCAGTGTGCTTTTAAAGAGATGTTTTAGTACCATTTTTCAACACGACATTATTCATTGTTCAGACACCCATCCTTTTACAAAAGAGATTGAAATACAATTTTTCACTCGTAAGTAGCAATTATTTTCTTACGAATTCCTGAAAAGTCTTCTGTGTAAATTAGAATAAAAAACTTATGAAAGAAAACCTCTAAAACTTGGATCCTTAAAAATCTTCCTAAGATTTGGTGGGTTTTTTAATCCCATATATCACTGCTCGGCGCTCAGCTGCATGAGCCAGAAAACCTCATTCGCTCAGGTAACAAAAAATGACCGTGAAACAGTATGTTATAATTGACTGAGAGTAGAATGGGAGCCTCTTGTTTGCTGACATGTTATAGATAGATTTATTGTTTCACAAATAAATACATGCTAAAATGCCATCTTTGGTGTTGTGACTTGACACGTTTCTTTTGTAAAGGATGTGGGAGAAATCTGCTCATTAAACTTGCTTTTCATTTTCTACTCACGTTTGCTTTGAGAGTGTTTTCAGAAAAGCCAGAAACGTTGACCCATAGCTATTTGACAATACAGATTGGCACCAAAGAATATTGCTGCTATACTACAACAAATGCTACTATGTTGTATACGTTGAATTAATAACTCTAGCCTGAAAAGTATTCCCAGGACCTAACATTAAACTTCTAAGTGCTTAACTTGGACAGCGAATTTAACTGTCGTTCAGGTATCATCAAGAAGTAGAAATGGTCTCCCCAAGCCTAGGAGTAGGAGTGTAATTTAGGTACCTTTACTTTCTGTTGACTGGTTTAGGATGACTAAAGACAAGCATTGTAAATACTCCACAAAGGCCCAGTTGCAAACTTAACATTTGACAAAAACAAGTGAATTAGTTGGGCAGGGTAAAATAATCCCCTTCTAGCTATTGATGTGATTTCTGAGAAGTTTTAAAAAATGACCTTTCTGGCTCAGATGTGGTCCTAATGCTCATCTGCAGTTATTAACGTCTCCATACCTTTTCACTGAGGATGTAGGTGTCACTCGGGTATTATTTAATAATTATGATGCAGATGTCATGATTTAGAGTGGTAGGAAGGTCATGTACACGATAACATTATTCACCTGTTGCATCCCACTTTACTGTCTCTTGGTGCCACAGTATCAATCACTTTGTCATGTGGGAAAGCTGAAGCAGAAAACACTCGGAGGCACATGCTGCTCTTCCAAATTCTGATTTGCTTAACCCAGCTGCATAGTAAAAGATAACCCTTTTGGTACAATTTCTGAGTTGTAGTGGTGGAATGGGGTGAATGGCAGTGCTTCCTTCTCTGCCAAAGGGGAGGGAAGGCTATCGGGCTCTGATCTGGTGAATCAGCCCTATCCAGGGCAGGCACAGCTGGATCCATTCTTCCTCCCTCTTCTTCCTCTGCTCCTATTTTTGCACAGGCTGTTCTCAACCATTCTTGTTACCTCCATTGTATTTTCAGTATATTTAGGTTGTTTGTGTGTTGAATGTATATTCCTTGTCCTCTGTTACGACCTAAAATGGGTTCAGCCTGGTTCTCAGAGCTGTATTCCTTTGATGACCATTAACTGACCATTTGTGTTCATACCCCTGGGCTCTCTCGTACTGTACCATGCTTGCCTTTTACGGCTTTTGAAACCATATTCCGCTTTAACTCTCAAAGGCACCTGCTACAATCCTGTGATTGCTCAGTCAGGAAGGCACCCCCAGTAGTTATAGCTCTATTGTAAAAATGCGTTTTTGTATTTTTCTCCATGTCTGACACAAACCAGGAAACTTAGAACACTAACATTAATTGGTGATGCAGAAAAAGTACCAAAAATAGCCTCCAAACATCAATCGATACTTTTTCTTGACAATTCCCTAATCTCCTTGTGTTACTCATGAGACCATGTACCCAGACTGCAATCAATCTTAAGAAGTGTTTTCACACCACAAACAGGGCATTACGTTTGATTATCACATAAAATCCTTCTGATTTTCTACATTTAAAATTGGTAATAAACCTCAGTAATCCTATTCATAATCCAAGGGATAATATCCAGCAAAGGTATGGCAGGTTTTATTGTGTCCTTAAAAATGTGGCCATGTTTCTGTTGTCATTATAGTAACAACAGGTACTATATTGACTGTATTGTTACTATATATATTACATTCAGAGGACTGTATTTTTTAAAGATGGATATATAAGATGCCATATAGATTTTCAAAACCTCCACGTTCTCACATTTTTTTGGATATTCTTACTCCAAGTGTTGTTCAGCCTAACAAGCTCTTTTTAGGTGAAAGGAGGATGCTTTTGCACGGTATGGCAGAGTAACGTTAGACACAACTCTGCTTCATCTTTCCTCTGGTACAGTATATACTGGATTAACGATAGCCAGATTTATAAATGATACCTCTGTCTTTATTGTATTTTTAATGTCCATCTTTGAAGAGTTCTGTTTTGTGAGACATTACTGACTCCCTGTACTTTCTACTGCTTTGACACATGAAACATTCAAAAATATTGGAATTTTTCCTTCAACATTTTTTCAGTTTGACAAAAACTAATGGAATAAATTGGCAGGACAGAACTTGTGAAATTAGTCAAGCATAGTGTTCAAGTTATTGATAAGAACCCAATATGCTGTTTTGTAACTTCCAGTGTTCATTTGTTAGAGGTGATTTTTTTTGTTTTAATAGTACAGTCCTATGATTAATAAAATATTGCAAATTATTTAGTTAGCAGCTATTATTGCTCCTCGGTGTTTAGCCTCACAGAAAGATTAAATTCTTTGAGTCCCGCAAATACGTACTCATAGCAAGCTGAAATATTAATATTTTCATACCAGGGAAGAGAGTGAAATAAAGCAAGCAAGCTACATAGAATATTTTTAGGTTTTATCTTTTACTAGTATGTATTAAAAATTCCAGAAAACCAAATTGTCAGTGGTAGTAGCTCTCCTAGCATAGTTACTCAGCTGTTTTGTTTGCCTAATCTTTCTTCTTTCTGTAAAGTATATTTAGGGAACATGTGGGAGAGTTAAAAAAGGACCACCACATGCTTAGCTTGTTTACAAGATGTGAAAATCCCACATCAGTCTCATTTTAGGCTTCTTCAGGCTTTCAGGATGATGGAGAAAAAAAAAAAGAATAAAAAAAAAACACACAAAAAAGTTTTTCTAGGATATATAAACCAAAAGGTGACAAACCAGATAAGAGTACCTTACGCAAACACATTTCTAGGTACGATAAAAGAGCAGGGTGCAGCAAGAAAAAGATTTTATTGCTCTGTGACTTTTATGATCAAATGCATGTGAGTGCAGTAGCTCTACATCTTCAGCACAAATGAATGCCATACCCATAATTCCAGCAACCTTTATTCTATTGAATTACTTCTCAAAGCTTCCACCTCTCTCTTTTCACAGTCTTGCTGATTTTATTTCCAAGAGAAAATAAACAGAATATGACATGACCTTCCTTCTTTCCTTCGCTGACTTGTTCTTCTCCCTTTCCCCTTTTCATCATGTTCAGAGTTTCTCCTTCTCTTTTCTTCTCTCACCTCTCCAGTGCTTGAATTCCTGTATCATTCATCTCTTCTCTGTGAGCTCATACCCATTTTACACCTCACTTTTCGTTACCTTAGCAGAGGTTTCCGCTAGATAATGGAAACTTCTAACTCTTTGCTAATTATTCTTGATTTTTCTGATGTTTTCCCTCTGATGTCTTATAAAGAGTAATGCTTGTTGTAAGAGTGACTTTTTCTTAGACTACACCCGGACAGCACTGGGTACAAAGAACTTCTCACCTAGCAGAAAGATATTATTTACAATAGGCAGAGCAGTCCTGATTCAACCAACCTAAGGTGTAGCGACACCTCAGAGTCTGCTCTTTCTTCTTAGCTATAGTTCCCTCACGTGGGAAGCTATTTACTTGGAGTTAGTTAATAGGAAAAACAAGCACAGGAACACTGATTGACTTCAGGCAGTGTGTAACTGGAGCAATGTGTGTAAATAGGATATATTTATTACTGTCCTCTGCTGATATTTTCAGACTAATGCATCTTTACTTCTACAAAAATACAATCCCTTTTAGAAATCTGATGAGCTTTTTCTACTGCAGTGTGTGATTCACATATAGACTCTGTTTTTCATGTGGGCGTTTAAATCTGGCAGTCTGCATGCAAAACATCCCTGAGCCACAAGACATCTCTAAAAGCACATAAAAGACACTGCTGAGGTCTGAACATTTAATTTCTTCTGGTGAGTTACTGCTACAACAGTTTATAAAGAAAATACCCATGCATATATCCATTTAATGTGTAGAGAGCACTGCCATAGAGCAGCGTCATGCCGGTTCTTGAGTAAAGAGCATCCTAGCTGACCATGGTATGTGGGTTAACTGATTTAAGCAGGGAAATATGGCTGTGGTAGTGGGGTTCACACCCTCATAACACGTCTCAAGTGCTGGTCACACTGTCAAACTAATGTTGTTAGATTTATTCTGAGCTAAACCGGAATATGCCAGAGCTCCTCTTTTTCCCTGTTTGAAGATCAAGCTGTGATGAACAGGATGACAAATGAATACTGTCTTTTCTATTACATCATGTTTCAACACTGTAGATATCTAAAGATGTAGTGCTGAGCAGGCATTTTAATCAAACCTCTCAGTTTAATTTATCAGCATGATATTTTTCACACAGTTTTGCAAAGAAAATTGAAGGACTTTCTTTCAATTGTTTTAAAGTTGTGGTAAATAAGACATAAATCTATCCTAAAAATGCTTGTCATAAGCAACAGCAGTGTAATTCAACAAACTTGATTTTCACTTCTTTGTTTTAAGAACGGGAAATTGTCTGAATGATTTCACAGGTATAAGAATGACTGTTCAACTTACTGAATACTAGGCAACTACAAATGCTAATGATAATTCAGGCCACAGAATTAAATAATATGTTTTTTAAATATTCCAAAAATTTAGCAAAAGTATTTCTATTATTTCTACCTTAAAAATGAATGTCTAAGAAAAAGCTCTGGGAAAAAAAAAAATAGCCATTACTTCAGTAAGGGTAGAATAGGCTTTCTTCTTTCTCTCCCTTCCTTCTTCCCATGAAAAATATGTGCTGGACTTCGCTATCATACTGTTTTTATATAGATTTTGATTGCCTCTCTGTTCTAGCACCTCGATAGTGTGGTTATATTTGTTCTGTGTTATTGAGAGCTTCTCCAGTTGCTTTAGCCTTTGCCATTGACTGGGTTTCTATAGGGAACAAAATAACACAGATAAACTTGTAGTACTGATTTTGTCACTAATTTCTGAGGAAGTTCTGAGTAGAGAGTGTTTTCTACCTTGATCTGAATCTTCATTTCCCCTTTCTGCCAATATTAGCTGTAGTTCTTTCCTAAGGGGGTAGGAAAAACTCCCAGAAGATCAGTGACTGGGAAGGGTTCACTGAGGCAGCTGCAGGCAAATATTTGTAGGTATGACCCTTTCTCGATTTCACACCTACTACAAGACAGTTAACATAAGGATGGTAGTTTATACATAGCAGAAGAATCTGATCCAAATAAAATCCAAGATTTGTTTTGAGAGCAAAACTTGAGTCTGAAAATATGGGGTTTTTAGGTCAAACAATGGAATATTTTTACAAAATACAATTTAAAAATATTTTTTTAAACATCTTATAATTAGGGGAGATCTGTGGTTGCAACAAGGCTGATATGGATTTCAATAAGCTTTCAGTTTTTCCATTTGTTATCTCTAGTTACAGGAACTTATCTTTTTCTGGGAAATCAATGCTTAAATTGTAAGAAACTCACAGGCCATGTACAGGATGCAAACTAGAACAGAGTAAGTGGATAACATTTTGTTCTAGGGTTCATGAGTCTGTCTTACCCCCTCTGGGTACAGATTATGTTTCAGGACATTTGAATAACAGCATAAAAAAAAATCAGTTCCCTTTATAGCTAAATGAACTATGAATTAAATTTGTTATCAGATGACCAGTAGCTGCTAAGCATTTTCCAGCTGAGTAAGCTAATAAACCTATTTACTCTTTCTGCACGAGCAAGCACAGGCCCATTAGCCGCAGATGCCTTCAGCAATATTCTTTGACATATAGAAGGTCATTCTGCTTTCATTGTCTTCATATCTTTATAGTTTAATGGTTAGCAAAAAGAACAGCTGCAATAGTTCTATTGAGTAGCTAATTAGTCATTCAAAATTGCAATTGTAGGATTTTTATCTCCTTTAACCTCATTCAGATGGATTAGTGCTTTATATGCGTTTACTTTCAAAACTCTTGATTTAGACTGAAGCCACCTGTAGTAATTTAAATGGTCAGAGGTTTTATTAGGATTTGGTAGCAAAAATACCTTGCACATCAAAAGACCTCTTCTCACTCTTGTTCTTTGTTATTCAACATTTGAGTGTTTGCTTGCAAGAACCCTGTCAAGTGGTGGTTCGGGCAGAAGCTAATGGATGATTTCGTTTGCCATGGCTTCTGACAGGTGCTGCATACTTTCCCCTTTCGTGACAAGATAGCAGGACAGGTTCCGTTTTCTAATACATTTCTCAGGAACTGTTGCACCCTTTCAAGCTTCTGCAGTAGGGTCACTAAAATGAAAATGCATTCTTGCTTTTATTGTCGGTATGGCCATGTTTTCTTCAGCAATTTCAGTTATGGCTGCCACACTTGCTTTCTGTGCTGTCTTGCAAATATTTCCCAGAAGGACGCAGCCTGTTCACAGTGCAAGTTCACGGCACAAGAAACAGCAGTAGGAGGCAAAAGAACAGATTTCATTTTTTTCTTTACAAGAGCGATAAACTTCATGATGTTTCTTGTTGAATCTACAGAATGTTGCTTCTGGACTTATGAGTTGTTCTACTTGATCAGAGCAACAGTTGTTTTAAATTCGTATCCTACTGCATGGAGTAAGATACCTGAAGGAGAATAATACATTCCCACCCACTCCATCTAGAAAAAGCTCTATTGCGCACTCTTTTCCCTTCTAGGGAGTTTATGTCCTGTATAGTAATATCCAATTGTTCCTATCATTGCCTCAATTTTCAGGTTTTTTTTCCTTTTTTCTTTTATTACTGTGCTATGTAAGCTCCTCAAGCTTATAAGAGGGATTTAAATGTCTGCTTACGCTTCCTTGGGATTCTCAGTTTTCATTTCACACCTCAATTTGCTTAGAATGATCTCCAAGTTTCTACAGTTCTACCACAACTGGGTAGTACCCTTCTGTAATTCCATGTATCAGGCGGAGGGCAAATATTCATAAAATTTTATTTTTACTTTTACTAATAGGCTAAGAAAATGAATTACATTAATAAATATTGATATTTTTACTGTTATTATTGTGAAAAGATACTAGAAATACCCTCAAGTTAAATGACAATAAAACCCTGTTTTAAATCAGTCATTTTTCTGTGGTCATCAGAGATACCCAACTGTTCAGATTTTTGCTAGGGGGAAAACAAAAAAGTGTAAAGTTACTTAAGTACTAAATTAAAATTAATATCAACAGTAAACCTTGACACTGACTGCAAGAGACTTTATGTGATCAGATGAACCTTCCTGCCTGAAGGTGATTTATACTGGAAGAAATATGGCTAGTTATATTCTTTCTTATTGCTGGATCAGGACTGGGCCTTGCTATATATTAAGAAATCTTTACCTTGCTTAGCCTCTGTTTCTATGTGTTCTTTGAGGTCTGCTGGCATTGACTTGTTTGAATGGAAAGGCTCTTTCCTTTGGTTGCCTCACAGGTTTTGGCGTACTTGCTTTGGTTGCGGCAGAATGTAATCCCAACTTTGCTTCTGCTTTTGCTTACGGTGTCTTCCCGGTGTTAGTAGGATTCAAGTGGTTGGTCTTGGTGAGGTCCTTAAGTGGGTCTTTCTCAATTCTCGGGTTAACACACATGCAAGGAAATTGCAAGTCCTTGAGAAGTTTATAACAGTATGGCATGGTACAGTGTTTCTCAATGCTTTTGAAATTCTTATCTCAAAACTTCTGAAGTATCATTTCCATTCCACAAATTTTTGAGAGTTTGAAGAGCTCTTATATATGAACAGTCTTATGTATAAACGCATAGGACCAGATTATTTTAAGAGCTCTACTGACTTCCAAAGTCTCCGTCAATTTACATTCTCTGCAAACCTGACCTCTAGACACAGTATTTGAAAACTTACATTGTTAGAGTTGTTGTTCCATACCATACTTTATTCTGTTAAACAGCTATCTAGGAATCTTATTTTATTTTCTGAATGTGGTAATACAGCTGCCAGTAAATAACTCTTTAGTCTGTATGTCTAGGGTGAGTAGACAATCCCCGAACTTCCATAAAGAATATACCAAATAACTGATAATATAAAATCTTTCTATTTGTTCTGAGGGAGCATAGTTACAGTAGAAACAAAACATTTGAGATCAAAATTATCCATATATCACAAACCAAAATGTGGTTTAAGAATAAGAACAGAGTTTTAAATAGAGGGACACTGACTGTAGTATTTTTTTTTTCGAAGAACATACCTCTTTTTCTTTACACTTTTCATGTAGAGAAACTTAGTGGGGCAAAACAGTTGTTTTACCCAAGTAAGCATAGTCTCATAATTCTTTAAGCAATTTTTAATAAAAAAGTTATGCCAAAATCTGCTGGAAATGGGGGGAAATTCTGGGTCTTGAATCAAGGAAACCTTTTGCTGTGTACCTCATGGCCTGTGCTGCACCTCTAATGGCACCTCAGAAATGGTGTCAAGGGTCTTCACATTCTAAAGCCAGCTTTCTTTGAGCAGGACAACACTTGAAAATAGAAAAATGTCAAAATGATTGGGCTAAAATAAATGGTGTTTGTTCACTGATTTCCCTCTGTCCCCTGTGTCCTTGCAGATAGCAGGAGTCCTTTCTTCCCATCTTGCTCCCAGCCCTGGAACCTTTTGGTTGACTCCTGCACTGCATCAAATTGTGTGCAGTCCCTTCTTGACCACTCGGAGAAGTCTCTCTTTCCGTGGAGCCTGGCTGGGTGCCTGTGCTGTGACAGGTGCCCCGACCTGCGCCATCGGCTCTGTTTGCCACCCTCATTCCACCTGTCCCTCTTCCTCTGGCCCCGTGCTGGAGAGCACTCTCTCCTAGAGTGCATTTCTGCACTTCCCTGGGGAGGATCAGCCCTGCCATCCCTCCACACGCTTCACCAGATGGATGGTGCAGCCACCGGGAGAAGGCAAACACGACCTTTCTCTCAGCTCTTCAGCCATAGCCTATTTAAAGAACATAGCATCATATAAAATAGATAAATAAAATAGACATGGTCTGTCACAGTCAAACTGATTTTTCTCTTTTAGGAAAGTTCAGAAGACAGTTTGGGGACCAGACGCTGTAACTGGAAATCATACTGTGCTTCCCTTTCTGTAATCCATACACTGACATTTTTAGGACAATCCTAGGTTGTCTTATTATGAATATATTATAATATTCGCAACTTCTGATTCAAATTTAGGTTTTCAAAGTGTCTGAGTCCCATATATAGGCAACAGAGAGAAGCATGTGTCATTGAAGACAATCAGAAGGATTTTTCCTCTCTGTTGACACGATGGTGCTTACTTCCAGAGAAGTGATTCACTAGGTATAAATTAGGGAGCTATTCAGTGTTTGGTTTCTCTGGGGACCAATTTGAATTAAAGCTAGCCCTCCTTACATGAATGCTTATTCTTGTCACGGTACTGCCATTCACTCTCTCCTCAGTCTTTCTCCTGCAGCTCTTAGGCTGCGGTCTGAAAGCTGATGTTAAACTGATTACCAAGGTGATCCCTCCCCAAATAATTTCTTTTTAGCTTTAAAAATTACTGTGGCATGATTTGCCACACAGCCCCACAGATTGCTGCGCACCCAATAATTCATCCATTATAGTGCAAGATCATAAATCTAACATATTTACTCCCTGGTCCTGCCAGCCCTGTGCGAGGTCGCAAAACAAAGCTAAAGCCCCACAGCCTCCCAGTTACCATGTCTTACCAATGTTGTTCTGTTTTAGCTACAAAAAATTGAATTTCTGTACTTTTGACACACTTGAGCACAGGTTTTGTGTGAGCTCTTCACACCGTTTCTATTCTTGCTAGAGGCAGTTTCACAGTCCTTCCCAGTCAGAAGTATCATCGCAATTTTCATAGGCTTTCACAGCGGCAGTAAGAGGCTGGTGAAATACGGCTAACTGGAAATGTAAACTTTATGAGCAGTGTCTGAATTCTTAGCTCAGTGTCATTAACTGAGACAAGAAGGGAAAATAGGATTATTATATTTAACAGAAAATAGACCTCAGGAGTATGTCCTTCATTCTCCTTCTTATTTTTGTATGACTTGTATTTAATGCACTTTAAGAAAATAAATGCTAGTGTCTTCCATGCGTTTGCATCCCTGAATGCAGTGATAAGGGATGTTCCAGCCCCCTGCCACACCAGAATTCCAGGGCAAGGGGGAAATTTATTCCCTGGATTTCCTCAAATCCTCCCCCCTCCCATCAGTCCTGCTAACATTCCTTAGACTTTTGTTTGGTATTCTTTCTCATTTTTCAGACTAAGGGCTCCAAGGAATAATACCCAGAGAGAACTCCCATGCAGACAAGAAAAAACCCTCACATTTTATCTAAGTTCTTACTCCAGCTTTTGTCCTGCTGATCTTTGCAGTGCCTTCCTTTATTCTGATACACCAAACAAAGGACTACCTGATAACTGTTTTTCTGTTGACCTTAGCAAAGACTACCTGTAACATTCCCAAGCTGCACTGAGACTTGAAATTTCTAATAAATCAAAGTTACATTCCTTGGGAAAAGTGAAACTTTCAGAATAAAAATGACAATAGTGATGTGCTTAGAAATAACAGCAGTGATGTGCTTAGAAACAAAATTATTGTGTTAGTAGATGCTTATTACTTAAGGACAATGAAAGAGCAAATCAGGGTTTTATTTCTATGGCTTGTCTATAAGCAAGGGATAAATTGCATTTCTATTGTATCGTACAAGGCAGGTATAAACTTATAAAACGAAATGCAAAACTGCATATATGTAAAGCCCTTTTTATGTCCGTTACTTTCCTATGTTATTAAGGTTTCTGTCCAACACTGCTTCTTTCAGTCTCAAGTTGCTCTGACTTTAATGAGGAGCTTCAAGGAAGCATCACACAACAGGCTGTAAAAGATTGGTTTTGGCTTGTTTTTTTTAGTATGTGAGTGCTTCATTTAGGTTTTAGTGTTTGCCACAGTGCTCCCCACAATTCTTTATTGCTCTTAAATGTGTCATTCAATTTTCCTTTTTTTACTCATTTCTTTCAGTTTGGTCTAATCTGAATCAGCACAGGAGCTGTGTGAATATGTATTCCATTAAGGAACATGAAGTATTACGTCATGTAAGCTTTAAGGAACCTTTTAAACTTACTTTTCTTTTTATTTTTAAGCTATTTGTATTGCATTGACATTCCTCTTATGTTGACAGAGTAGAAAATATATAGATCTACTGTTGACTTACTGGCAAGGACCAATCTAATATTCATTCACAGTATTACTAGTAGATCCCTGTAAGAAACAGAACATACACTTTCAGAAAAATAGGGCAAGAAAAGAACTGTAAAGAACAGCTGGTCTATCCCCTGCCCCCACAGGATCGGTGATGCTGAACAGATGTTTGGTCTAACCTGGTTTTCAGTGCTTCCAACAATGGAAAGGCCATAATATCCCCAGCAGGTCTGTTCCTCTGCTTCACTGTCCTTGCTATTAGAAAGTTCAGCTAATGTTTGACCCGAGTCTTCCCTGTTTCACAATAAGCTCATTATTTTTTTGCATATGAAAGTTGAAATAGATTATTTCTTCCCTTCAGCAACAACCTTTCATGCAATTGAAGGCTGATACTGTACTCAGTCGGTCTTATCTCTGTTAGACTTAAAAGCAAATACTCTTTCTGTCTTTTCTCATAGGTCATGTTTTCCAGAGTTCTGATCAGTCTCTCCTCTGTACTCTCTCCCCTGTCAATTCTGCACATGGCGGAGGCCCTAACCTGTACTGGATGTGGAAAGAGAACAACTTTCCATGTCTTGTAGCTTATGCTCTTGTTTTTATGTCCCACTATGATGCTTATTTTTTCCCAGAAATGGCATGATATTGTCTACTTATATTTAACTTGTGCTGAACTGTAATAGCAGACACTTCCGTGCAGAGCAGGCACATGACTTGTCCTCTATCCAGTGTCTTGCAATTAATTATCCCCTGCTGAGTTCAGTATCTTCTGCTTGTCCTTACTGAATCCAATTCTATTTTGTTTATTTTTTCCTGAAGAAATTTCTTCAGTTTTTCAAGATAATTGTAAGCCTGTCCTCATGCTTTCCCAGTGATGTGCTGTCGCATCTTGACCAAAGAAGCCCAAATCGCCATCACCAGTATTGAATGGGGACACGCCATTTCAACTGTGAACGACTGACTGTGATGCAACATTTTAGCTTTCCATCAATTCAATCTAAAGTAATTTCCTGACCTGTCTTCAGATGGAAGAAATCAACCCTGGTCTAGGGGAGGTATCCCTGCCCATGGCAGGAGGGTTGGAACTAGATGATCTTTAAAGTCCCTCCCAACCCAAACCATTCTGTGACTCTAACCCCTGGAAATGTGTCTTTCTCTGTTTTGGTTATAGGAGACTAAACATACAGCATAAACTAAATAGCTCAATTTTCATAAACTACATGCAGATATGATTAAAAAGGGAATTTGCTGAAGTGACTCAGCAGACCAGTAATAGAGCTGGGAATAGGCCAGCTCTGGCCAGCTTCTGCATCCTTTGATGTGGCCATTCTGCATCTTTTATTCTTGCCTTTTTACATTGTATTACAAAGGAGAACTTTAACTTGCAGCTGAAATCTAGAAAGGCCAACCTTTGCTATGTGTTTTTATAGAAAATTATTTCTTTTTTTCCTTGAGACTCAGAACTTTCAGAATATGAGTATTGCTGAATGTAATGCAATATTTTAATTTCATTTCTTAAAGCTACTTTTAATTCCAGCACCTACTTTAAGTAAAATACTATGCACCAAATTACCAGGTATCATTTTGAAAACTGCCCTCACAGTTAGGGTTTGAGATAGTATATATTAATTATACTAATGGTGATCGATGTGATTCCAGCTTTTTGAAGTATTTTATATGTTACTGATTACACAGTTTTTCCTTTGGCCTATGTGGAACAAGGTTATTGAAGAGAAAATGTAAAGGAAAGATGAAGTATATTATTCTCCCTTTCTTTTTTCCTTTTTTTTTTTTTTTTTCCTTGAAGCATTTTGTTTCCTGGGCTTTATCAGGGATAAAGTTTGGCAGAATATTTGCACAACCTCTCAGCATTTTCAAGTTCTTGATAAGAATTTTTCAGATCTCGTGTCTAAAGGAAACTGCAATAAAATAATTACTTAAATGAAGGTAATCCCTCTGCAAGTAATCAGAAAGGTTGAGGACTCTCTCATTTTATCTGGTTTTTATCTTCTTCTATCTGTCCTCTGAGGAGACAGCACATCAGATGTAGAATATGCACCAACCCAGATGCAAAGATCATTCATATGCTTTACCTCTGCATATAATCAGCAGCAGTAGTGCTTTCACTACCGGTGGCTGGTCTTTGTGTGTGAGAATCTGAGCTTTAACTGTTAGTTGAAACCCATCCAGCTGGCTCATTGGCAAAAGGGCAGTGTGATCCTACTTCAACAGCCTTGTGAATAAAATTATATTGGTAATGGAGTCTCTTCCACCTGAAGGTACATGCACAATACTGAAGACATTGTTAAAAATTAGGAAACCTTATGAGGAATACAGTTATGGCACCTGCATATCCTGCAGTTGAATCTAGGGGAACTGAGACAGAACCAGGAGTAGTTTTCTGGTGAAGTGGTCAGAGCTGTCTCTCAGGAGCCATTGCTCCATCGCTTTGACTAGCCTGCTACTCACGTTGCCGTAACATCCTGCTGTTCTCTCAGGATCCAGGGTGGCTGCCTGTGGAGCGAAGACTTGAAGAGGAGAAAGCTGATGAGTTGTCAATGTCCTAATATTTCTCTGATGAGAAAAGAAGTATATTTTATATTTATCATTTCTTTTTTCCTGAGGAAGAGGCCAAGAGAGGAAGAGGCCAAGGGCCAGGCAAGACCTCGTAGGGAAGAGGAGCGGTAGAAGTGAGATGTGAAGAGGAGCATGTGGGGACAGACACTGCATGTCCTCGGGACCTCTAGGGACAGGAGCAAACAATAGTTCACCATTGCCACTCTGATGGTTTAGAACCCATTTTGTTTGTTTGTTTTAGTACAGAGCTGAATCTACTGAAGAAACTTAGGGCAGATATGATAGGGATACTGTTGGTCATAGTTAAAAACTTATCAATGTTAGCAAATTCTTGACATTACATAGTAAGCTTGGGTGAATTTACTTGGGTGAAATTACTTGGGTGAAAATACTGTTTGAGTTTATTTAAGAATTAGAAAGCTGTAAATTTTCTTCAGAATACAGGACTTGAAAACCAAGTCTTGTAGTGCTGTATCAGAAAAGAAAGAAAAAGGTAAGAAATTTAAATTCATTTAAGGTTAATCATGTCTCTTCTGAGATTCTGAAGCCCATTCTGAGAAACTGTCTTGCCTGAGGCTGCTGACTTCAGTTTTCTCTCATCATTAATCCTTCTTACATTGTGTGTCATATTCAGTCGCAGTAAGACAATTAAACTAAGAAATGTGAAAGATAGATATTATCCTCTCCACTTTATGTCAGTTTTTCTAACAACTAAATCACTGCAAGTTTTGTAGGACACGGAAAACATAGCTCCCTTTCCTGAAAGTAATTTTATTGATAATAAGTGCCTGAAAACAATCAGATCTTTCTGAATCTCTTTGACCAATAGTTGTACAAATTACATGTCATCTTATTTTAACAACAGGTCCTCTCATAAAATTCAATTGTATCGGGTTAAATGCTAAGTTTAACAACAGGACAAGAATCAAAAGTTGTTTGGACTGTTTTTCTTGGTTTTTTTTTTCCTTTTTTACATTATACCCAAAGTTCCTGACAGGCACACTATAAAATACAATGACAAAGCGCTTTTACCAAAGTAAATTGACATTGCCAATAGGAACAGGTGTTATCAGAGTTTTTTTAAGTTTTCTAAATTGCATGATTTCTTTTATTTTGTTTATGGTAGATCTCCAGAGTTATGAGGTTGGGTTTTGGGGGATTTTGAGGGGTTTGTTTTTATGGTTCTCATGATATCAAAATTAATGTTGCATGGAATTTCATATTCATAATATACCCAGATGAGAAGATATTGTTTCTACAAAGGTTCACCAGTTCGTTTTGGAGGCAGATCTATTTCCGTATTAAAGTTGGTTAAAAAAAAAATAAAAATGCAACCTTCCTATTGTTAGGTATTTTGTTCAAGTAAATTCCAGAATATAATATGTAGATATGCAAAAATATGAGATGTCTTTGTCATTTAGAAAAGATGAGCTCAAATTACATGCTGCAGACCAGACTTGGCCTTCAAATACCATTATTTTTAGAATATTCTGATAAGTCTTTCCCTTCCATTTGAAACTGCTGATTTTTAAAAGACTGAGTCTGTCCCAGAGAACAAAGCCGTTTCAGTGCATGTTCTTTGGAAGAGCTTTACAAAGCCTAAGTTGGTCAAAGTGAAAGAAGCCCATGACAATTTGGCGGCTTGCTTATTTGCATGTCAGGACCCAGAATTAACTCGTAGCTTATGGATCTCTATCCTCGATTTAGAGATGGTAACTTAACTGTTTGCTGTTTTACCAGTGCATTCATGCATTTTAAAATAGTGTTCTGAAAAGTCATAGCTAGGATTTAGCTTTTGATTAAATAGTCGTTATTTCATCTTATAGTTGAGTATTTAAAATCTACGAAACCACTTTTGATGGTGAACCATATTCCGTACTGGAGTAATTCCACTGACTTCAATGAGTTACATCATGAAATAACTTTTCTCTTCTGGTTATATTCTGCATGAAAAATGTTGAAAGCACAAAGCTGTGCTGAAAGAATGCTAAACCAACCGAGTGGAGCAATCAAATCTGGAAATGCCTGTGGGCAAAAGCCAATTCAGCCTTTACTTCAGTCCCTTGTGCATAGAGATTTTAATTACATTATCACAAACTTTTCCCCATGAAATCCCTTCTCCTGTTTCATGGTCTTTTCTTTCTGAATTCAGTGCAATTCTTACCGCTATGAAATCAAAGGGAGTCTTGCAGTCATTTCTGATAGAACTCTGGGGTTTATCGCTGAAAACATTGACAACTTTCTTAAATCACCAGTTCAGAAGCTGATTATTGTTCAGTGAATGAGACATGAACAACACATCATCACCGCAATTCTTATGAGGTGCTGCCTTGTGTTATAGGCTGTTGACCCATTCCTATAGTCTTTTTTTAAATGGGGGAGGTTCCTTTGTCCCTTTGTCTCCATGCTCACGGTGGGAAGAGTTCAGTTAGTTAAGGCGGCGAGTTCAGTGAGTTATATTTATTTGTTTTGATAAAGGCTTCCTCTCAGGAAAAGAAATTCAAAGAAAACAGCAGCTTGGCGTGATGTGGACTTGTCAACTTGGGCCCTGAAGCATAGTAGCTACGTTCAAATGGCTTTGGACTACAGCTATTAATCTTGAAATGCCTTATTAGCTCAGAGGCAATGTGTCGTCAATGTGCCTCTGCTACTTCATGATCCAAGTCGCTATACGTGGAGTCAATGGGGACCTCTGCAACGCGCTTTCCTTTGCTCCTGTTTCTGGCGTGCATAAGCAGGGCTACAGCCGTGCTTCTTGTGCAAAGTCACGTAAATTGTCTGGAATTGAGAAACTTTCCTAATTTCCATTGCTTCCTTTAACAGCCTGGCTAGTTCATACTTCTCTCCATTGCACGCAGTGTGGGAACCAGTGAAATGGAGTAGCCTATTTCATGTTTTGAACTTTTGTGGTATGTACTTTAACACAGTTCTCACCTCCTTCCAGGCGCTTTATGCTACTGGCAGAGAAAAATATATTTTCTGTCTTTTTTTTTTTTTTCCCCTGCAACAAAATCGGTCAATTTTAAAAATAAAAGTTTCTTTAGCATTTCCCGCCTTGAAGTTGTCTTTCACAAGCCTTTAACAGATCCATCTGTATTCTGAGTACTGTGATATGACAGGACAGAAGGAAAACCTGCACCTGCTGCTCTTCTCATTGACGTCACTCTCGAGAAAACTCAATAAGAGCAGGACTGTGGCTAAACGTTTTCAAAGATGTAATTAATTTTAACACAGTCTCTTCACATATTGCCACAGGCTTGAAAAGGTTTAACTAAACATGAAGTTTGAAGAGGCAGTGAGCAGTAATGAGAAAGTAAAAACAAAATAGCAGTCACCATTTTATGGTAGCATAATGTTTTAACATTGATGTCAACTTATTATCTTCAAAATATTAAGAAAATCCTGTCAATTTTCAGGGTACACAAAGCAGTTGTCAGAGCACACCGGTTTTCTGGATGAGAGCTAAGGAAGCATTTTGCAATGGAAGCTGTTTTCTTCCATGTGTACATAATACAGCTGGTCCCCAAAAAGGATATTTTTCTCAAACAAATAGAGTCCAAGTATTTGTTGACCTGACATAAACTTTAAACCTCCTACACAGTATTCATGTTACAAGTGACAAAATTATCCATTTTAGCTTCAATGATTTAAAAGCCCTGAGAGATCTGTGCAATTATTATTATTTGAAATATCTTGGAAGCAGAATTAATACCAAATAACATTGCTATGTTTGTGTAGTTCCACTAGTGCAGTTCTTGAATGCTGTTTTAAGTTCTGTGCCATTTAGAACAAATTTCTCATGCTTTCACTTTCAGCCCTTCTTAAGTTTTGTGGTCCTTACATAGGAAATACATTTGCATTTAATGTAGAAAGTCAGTTTGCAGGTGGTTTGGGTGGTTTGTTTTTTCTAAATTAATATTTAACAACTTTTTTTCTTTTTTTCCCTTTGTATATTTTCTGCGATGCAGAAGTGTTACTTTCCTGTAGTCCTAATCAGTCTCTCTTGTATTTCAGTTTTAGAGATTACAAAATGTATGCATAGACTTTGCCAAATCTCTTCTAACTTTTCCTTCTGGAAAGGCATTATCTGTTAGCAAACTCCTGGGCTTGCCTCATGGAAATGCTTCATTGCCTGCACTTTTAAAGATTTTTTTTTTTCCTTTAAGTATTTAAGTAGATGCTTCCCCCCTCCACTAGCTTTTGCAAATCTAACGTGCTTGGAAGGCTCAGCTTGTTTAGTATAACAGGAATCATCCTAATATTTAGTAAGTCACTGAGTCAGCTTTGTCATATAAAGCTCAACTTGGTACTTTACATGTCAATGTATAAATATAGTTCTTTAGTCTCTCTGAAACCAGGCAGAGCATCAAAGGCTTGAAAGATTGCTTAATAATAAGTGCTCGGGTTTATCTGATAAAAGGAAAAAAAGACGGGAGAATGAATATGAAAAAATACCATGGCTTGGCCAGCAGAAGGTAATGAATGATATATGAAAGACCAGATCAAGCTGAGCACAAACCTGAAAGCAATCTGACAGGAGTTAGAGGAAGGAAGTTGATGCTGAGGTGAAAATGAGAGAAAATTATCTTTTGTTTAGAAACGCCTGCTGATTCAAGAGCTTATATTTATATAAATTTCAAGGAAAAAGCAAAGTCACTAAAAACCAGCAGAAGTATGAGAGAAGAGGCATTTCCAGAACAAGAGAAAGAATGAGATATACTGAAAGAATCTGACAACACGAAGAAGCAGCTTTCAAAAGACATGTCATAGTGTTTGACATGAATAACGGTGTAAAATGGAACAGTTGAATTTCACAGGATTTCTTGCCTTTCTCATGCAGAAAGCAGATTTCAAAAGGGACTGCAATAAAACTGAGCAGTTCTATTATTTTGCAGTTCACTTTTCAGGAAACTGATTTTTTTAAAACATTTAATTTTAATTTTTGGTATAGTATTATTAAACCTCTGTTTGAGACTCCTCACTTGCCCAGTGCCTACCTCCAGAATTTCATCAGTAAATTTCACAAATGTCTCAACGTTACATAAATAGGTTGATTTTTATTTAGCTTTTTTTTTTTTTCCATCTATTGTATGGTTTTCTTGTCTGGAAAAATTGACAGCTTGATATTTCTGGGAGTCATGATATCACCATATCATTATGTGTTTTATGCCATCGCTTCTCCTGAGTCATGGAATGCGTACGCTCCACATTAATGCAAAATAAATTTAAGTTTTAACTTTACATATGGGAAGAGAGTGTGACTGAATGCATAGGTCAGATTCAACTAGACTCTCAAAAAACAACCACTTATTTGCTGGCAGATGTTGAAACTCCACCAACAAATAGCAACTTCTCAGAGGTTAAATAAGTATCAAGAGCTCATGGCAGTCTGTGTTAGCCACCTCCTTAGTTTGGAAACTGTGTTGTTTCAGTATGGTCTTTTTCAGACAGATAGGACAGAGTTATACTTACCTTTTGAGCCAGCAGGATAAAAATCAGCTCTGAGCTAAAGTTAAGGCTTTAGTTTAGTAGCTCAAGAATAGTACTGTACTAACCATGGCTCCACAGATCCTGGATATGTTCAGGCTTTAGTTCTGACAGGACTGGAATAAATTTACAAATGTCCTTAAAAAAAATCAGTTAAAATTAAAACTTTCTAGAAAGTTTAAAATGTAAGCTGTTGGCTGTTCTATGATCAGCCACACATCATTTCAAAACTGCTCTTGAGTTTAAAAATGTTTGTAGACATGCTAAGAAGTTGAAGTACATTAGGAAATTAGTCCTTTCACCTCTTTCATGGCTAAACCAGCTGTACAAGTGGAATGCACTGAGGAGAGTATGAATAGTGTTTGTACTGATGTTTCTGAGAAACTTTTTCATTTATATGTGTGAGTTTGTTTTACATATGTACACTGTGAACTTGAGTGGGATTTAGGAGCTGTAGAGCTCCCAGTTACAGCGTGCCTGTAGATACGGTGTTCCTTCCTCAAAGGGATGAGATTATTACATATGGTGAGGACAGCATGCCTGTGGCAGTCCTCTGGGAAATTCTGGCTCAATGCAGGGCAGTAAGGACGTGGTGAACTGCAGGGGGTTCCAAATTACAGTACACCTACCGTTGATGATAGGTGTCCTCCATCACCGCTATCAAAGTGCCAATGAATGCTGCCTAAATAAAGTCGCTCTGCACTCGAGTAGAGTGGGTGCTGCTGCTGCTGTCAGCGCAGTATCCATCACTGCAGGAAACCAGGGCTAGGATTTCAGCCGTAATATACTTTAAGTTTCCTGATGAGAGCTACTTTGGGAAGCATTAATGTTCTGATCTTGAGATGGCTGTAGGCAGCTGTAGGTTCTACAACATATTTTAAGATGTTATTTAAAAACCCTGTATAGAGTTTGGATAAACCAGTCCTGAGGCTATGATTATACTCGGAAGCATGAAGCAGGCAGCTTGCTTGAGATCAGCAGAAGGAGAAAATGGATTAATGATGGCTTTCAAAATGTAAGGAAACTGGTTTGTGTTTTTTTATTTTTAATTGGTGGTTGTTTTTCTTTAGTTTTTTAAAGTGAGATAGAGTAAACAAACGAGGAAAACATAAGTTGTGGAGGAAGAGCAGCAGACCACGATCCCATTAAGCTGGCTAGGTTCAGTAGATCCCAGTTTTTTCTTTTCTGAAGTATGTTACCCACTCTGGATGTACTAAAGGAGCTCAGTCAAGTCAAACTAGACCTGGAGGATACGTTTACAATCAACTCAGTCCATATCTCAAATATTTTTTTATGGAATCTAAAGTTTTTTATAAATTTTTTTTTGAACGTAATATGAAGTTTTATTCTGTATAGAGGGTGGTGACATTTTAATCCCAAAAGCCTTGACAAATACAGCTTCAGGAACACAGAAATGAAATTATTCTAAGGAAACTAAGGACAATACATTTAATTAATATTTGCTATCCAAGGGAAGGGGGTGCCAAAAAGTTAACTGTCTCTTAAGAGAGTTTTTTGTTTTAATAAGATGCTTTAATAAATCTGGAAGTGTATTTTCTTCCTTTATCATGTTATTTTGAATAGAATCTTTTAAGGATAATGTACATTTGGTAGTGTTACTAGCTCTTGTGATTATCACAACAACTATATAAGGATAAATATGCATCTGGAATAACAGGATTTTAGGTCTCCTACTAGTCGCTTCTGCTAAAGCATATTGCATAGCAGGGGACAGGCTGCATTGCATAAAGTGCCTTTTGTGTGAGCTTGTGTGAGCGATTTCTATAGATGCCTCAGCGTATGGATGGAGAAAGTTATGAGGATACAGCAGGCTGCAGAGAGCAGCATGCAGCAGTCTCCCAGGCACTGATAAGCTCTTGAGACTGGCAGTCTGGCTGGATCTGCAATCACTGATAAACTTGGGGCACCAAAAGTTGGCCACTCTTGAGCACCTGCCCTCACTGGCATCAGCGGCCAGTTGTGTAAATGGGCCCACGTTCAAGAGAGTGCTGCTGGGTGCGGCCGGGCTGCAGGATTACATACACACCTGATGAAATGAAGGACTCTTTGAGGGACTTTCTGGACACCCACCTAAGAGCCCCTGTGGTCTGTTATGACCCTGCACCTCTGTGCCAACAGCTGGGGTTGGCCTCCCCGCCGTGCAGGAGTGAGTAACTGTGAGTGAGTGTGCAAGCGCAAGAGTGAGCTGTGTGAAGAGACATGCACGGGCAGTGTGAATGGTTACCAGCTATTAATAATAACAGATGGATTCCATTAACAAGAGCAGCCTTATTAATAAAACCTCTCCTAATAAATTATTTTGGTGATCTTACTCCCTCAATTCAATCCCTTCATCAAGGAAAAATGCATTTCTTTCTCCTGGTCTGTCAACGCTACAGCCGTATGCAGTCCATGGGTTGTATCAACAATTGGTACTATCTCATGGAATCACAGAATGGCTGAAGTTGAAAGAGACCTCTGGAGGTCATCTGGTCCAAACCCCCTCTGCAGGGTGCTCCAGGAGGATGTCCAGATGGCTTTTGAATAACTCCAGGGAGGGAGACTCCACAGCCACTGCTCAGTCACTCTCACAGGAAAAAAAAGTGTTTCCCGCTGTTCAGATGGACCCTCTGTGTTTCAGTTTGTGCCCATTGTCCAAGCTCTTGCTGGAATAACATTAAATCAGAAGGCAAATATAAGGCTGCAAGCATCATCCTGTATAAGTGTCCTATGATTTTAAGACAGTGGAGAAAACGACTAGCAAGTTTTTGCACTAGAGGCAAAAGGACAATGTTTATTTTTGTCTACGACCTATTTGAACCAACCATTTCAGAGATCAGAGGCTATCAGATTTACAAACCACAAAACCGCTAATATTCCATGCCTAAAACATTCCCATATCATCCTTTTGGCTCTCTCAGATCCGCATCCATATATGTAGATTATTTTCCTCAAAATTTTCCTTTCGTGGTGAGATTCAGCTCCAAACACCTACACTACAGGTTATGTAGGTAGCTGTCTAAGCTCCCACTATGGTTATTAAAGGTCTTGTCCATGGAAAAAGCCATTCTAACTATTCATCTGAATGAGCTTTATTTCTACTTTTTGGCGTGATTAATTAACTCAGTTTCAACTACTTTTTCATCAGAGCTAATGGAAGCTCAGACACCTTGCTTAGATGTAAACACCTCTACCGAAGAAAAGTAAATTTGAATCCCAGTCTTAATGGTATCACAGAAAAGAAAACTGGCAGAATGAAACCCTGGTTAACACTGTAGATGTGATCTATCTGTCCCAATACGATGCAGGTTTTTTTCAATAGATTTATGGTATCAGGTTGACTCAGAGAAAAAAATAGGCTTTGTGATGTCTTACGGTTAGGTCTTCATAGCTAACTGTTCAGCTCTTTTTCTCTTTCTTTGAATTATCTCCAAGAGTAAAAGTAAGTTCCAACAACCAGTGCAAGTGAGCAGAGGGTTTGTATGATTGTGATTGTACTACTGTGAATTCCCGAGTGCAACTTTTATGCTAGCTCTTTTTTTCTTCTCATCGGGGAAATTCTCACAGAAAAGGTTTACATTCCCATTAAAATGGTAATTGTGCTGTTAACAGGATTGGTGGCAAATGAATGCAATAATATATCAATGAAAATAAGAAAGAGCCTGAAAACAGTTTTATTGCAGTAGGTTAGGGGCATGGTGGCAGGGTAATGATAAATAGTGCAGACCCAAGTCTAGGCAACAGGGCTGTTTAGACTCGTCTCTACTGCAAAAACAGCTTTTTCCAAAGCTGAAGGAAACTTTCCCCCTCTAGAGGCTAATGCAAAGAACTGCTTACCTACTTGTAGTTTAGCCTCTGGCTTTAGTTTTGGGTAGTACCAAATTAACCCCCAAATCTGAGTGTGGCCAAGCTCACAATGCAAATCCAATTCTAGGAGTTATATGCCAATAGTTTTCACTGACCTGATTGTCAAAGCTACATTTGTAACTTCTGGTTAATGAAAGCCATCTCACAGCTTCAGCCACTGCAGGTACACATCAGTTCTTTACTTTCTTCTTTGCGACCAGCCTTTTTATTTCTCTCCCTTCATATTCCCAATTTTATAAGAGGCTGGACGTCACTCCTCTCTTTTTGTTTAAAGAAGACATGAGCTTTGCAGAATTCATGGTCCACATGCTGTGCACATCCACAATGGCTCCTGAGTTCTGCTGCCCGGTTATGGGCTTTTAGTGAAATAAGATTGAGTCTAACTGTGGAAGTTTAGCAAAGCAGAGACACTCATTTCCTGCTGGCAATATCTATTGAACACTTAGAAGCAGGGAGAAATCTTGTCTTTTCAAAAGACCGTGATTTAGCATTCATTTAGCTTCTCCTAACCTTTCTAAGCAGGTATCAGCTCCCAGAGATGGTTTGGTATTTCATCATCTCACTGTCAATGCCATGGAGAGCCCTTAATGTTAAATGACTTCAGTGTGCTCTGCATCTTAAATATGTTTTCCCGTGCACTGTAAAAATCATCCCTTCCATTCAGTTGGCGCTGGTACTCTGCCAGCGCATGTCAGTGGCAGCTATACCGTGATACCGTTTGATATTTTACTGTAAGCACAGCACTAGGAGTACCAAGCGACTGGAAGTCAAAGGTTGTGTACTGGATTGTGCAATGTACGCTGTTTATGAAACAGGAGGAACAGAGCCCTGGAGGCAAGATATAGACAGGACTCCATCTTTGCTAATCAGCGCTAGGAAAAAACAATTAGCTTATTGGCATGAAAAGCTTGTACCATCGCCAACATCTGTTTTGCGCTGAGCTAATGAAATGAATGTGGCGCACCAAAGACACTGCCTGTTGAGAAGTACATCCTTTTTCCCTTTTTAAAAATCATGCTATGCAATATAACTGGAAGTCAGCTTTATCATCAAATCACTGTTTTTCCTACTTAAATCAATGACTTATAGTATGAATCAGGTATGGATTGCATGAATGTAACTCGTTGCTAATTGCTGCTGTGGTCGTGCTAGCCATTTTGCCTTAAAAAGGGGATGGAAATATGTTTCATCTGTGTGTACTCTACTTTCATCTCATATTCCTGCTCTTTGGTTAGAAAGTCTTATATATGAAAATAAAAGTGAATGGTGCCAAATCAGGGCAATTCATTAACGAAATGTAACAGAGGAAAATCGGATTCCATCTGACCAGGCTTACTTAGTTGAAAATCAGTCCAAGAAACTGTGAAGTCTTCTGAACAATAACAGGAAATGTTGATTTTTCTCCTGCCCTTTCAGTCCATAGAAGAGTAGAAGAAATCTTATGGCAGAGACTGAACACCCTGGTTGTTTCAGTCACAGCAAAGGTTTCATTCCATTATAACTGCAGTAATTGCATGTATTGAAGTCTAGCAGGGAAATGCCGCACACTGTATTTATCTTTATATGGGAAACTTTACATTGCCTGCCTATGCAGTGTCAGCTCATATCATTCTTTGTGAAATGTAGTGATGGAATTGGGGCATGTGGATCATGATTTGTGGGTTCAATATACCATAAACTCTTCTGGTTTCAGCTAGCAAAGTAGGTCTGATTTTATTTAACAGTTCACACAGGACACGTGCTTGGGTGACAAACTGCCTTGTTTTCAGTTAGTGTAGGTCAACTTGTAAGAAAACAAACACATCCACAATTTACATCATTAGATTAACACGGAGTGTTACAAAGTAGTGCTGTTTTATGCTGGGACAAGTTCCTA
The DNA here is from genome assembly GCF_000708025.1 of Charadrius vociferus. Classification (NCBI taxonomy): domain Eukaryota; kingdom Metazoa; phylum Chordata; class Aves; order Charadriiformes; family Charadriidae; genus Charadrius; species Charadrius vociferus. The sequence goes on along the minus strand of NW_009647425.1, from coordinate 1,061,017 downwards.
ATTAATTTGCATTAAGTTATCTGCATCAGTTTCAGAATAGCATTTCTGAATAGTGATTTCTGCTGCAAGTCACAATATGTACATGCACTTCTCAGAAACAGCTCCCACTTTTTTGCTTTGGGTTGTTGTTTTTTTTTTTTCTTTTAAATCGCAGTGTCTGAGTAGATATTGTTCCACTGCTATAGGAAGATGACTTTTCCCCTCCTCCCTGTTGTTTTTCTTGGATTTTAAGGTTTTGCATCAGGATACTTTAATCAATAAAATGACGTAGAACAGGTGTTTTCTAACATATTATTGCTGTGGGAGGATGTGCACCACAGCATGTGCACAGTGACAGCGGTTTGGGCAATTCAAGCATTACACCTTTTTTGGGGATGATCCAGATTTGCACGGTGGCTGCATCCAGTCTCTGCGCTTTCAGAGAGCACTCACTTCATAGCTAGGTACTCCATTTATGCATAATCTATTTTTGGTGGGGTTTTTATGGGCTCCTGGGGGGCAACAACATTCTCATGTCTCTCAGAATCTGGAAGGAAAAATGCTGAGATTAGTTTTTCTTTCTACTGTAGTTTATGATAAAGTTTGGTATGATAAAGCTTGAGACCCTGGAAGTGTTAGGTAATGCATTGTGTTCACTATCTTGGATTTTAGAAAGCAATTCTCTCTAGTACATTTATCACATTTTGGGTTGGTTTTCTCCTATGTTCACTTACAACGTTAAGCATGTTCTCAGTCCTCAGGAAATTTATCTCATTTAAACAGTTATAAATTATTAAAGCCAAGCACACTTTCCTCCTGGCTTCCAGTAGGAGAAGTTGTGTATCCAGGAGTTCATTGGTAAATATTTTTCCAGTAGTTTTTAGAATCCGTTACTGTATTACAAGACGTTCAGGATTTCTGTGGCTTAAACCTTTAACCTATAATCTTGTATCTCTTGATCAGTGCAATCAGGAAAGAAAATCTTTTTTTTAGATGACGTAGTTTAAAATGGTACTATAAGTTTCTAATGAAGTGCCTAGATTGCCCAACTACCTTTTTCCAGGCACTGCTAATAAATATATTCAATTCCTGTAAATGCCAAAGGAGCTCATGTGTACACATAGTAGGGTAAATTGGTCAGCCACGATCTGCCTGTTCTGCTTTTCCACAAGAACGTAGCTACTGCATCCCTCTGCCATCCCACTTGTGAGACAACGGGAAGGAGGACAGCCTGAGGGCCGCCCATACTGTCTTGATGGGCTAATTGGGAACTGGTGGACTGCTCCTTGAAACAGGGCTTGTTTTCCAAATGTGCTCACATCACTGTCTTGCGTGAGGGAACACTACCGACAAAAGGGGTTTTTTGGACAGGTATGTCTGAGAATTAGCCTTACACCTTGGTAATAGCAATACTAGCTGATATTGTGACCATACTTTATCAGAGCTAACTACTCTTTTCGTTCTGGCCATAGATTTACAAGTGTATCTCTAAGTGTAACTGCTCAAAGTTACTAAATAGGTTTCTTTTAAGAAAATGGAATTTCCAAAGGTGGGGCAATGCACTGCGAAGATGACATTCTGAATTGTGGTCCCAATGCAAGCTGGGGAGGGGTCATTCTGGTGCCACCAGTGCCACTTGTGTGCCTTCCTGCTCTCTATTCACATGGGAGTTGACTAGTGAAGCCCTCATTTATGCTTTTCAGTGTCAGGAGGAATACTTCCAGCTTGATTTCTTTTTTAAAACAGTTAATTTTTGAAAAAAATATGAAAAAATTAACACTAGGATAGGCCAAATGAATTCTGTTATTTGTTCTGATCAGGAAAGAAAATCTCATTTTTAAAATGGCATAATCTAAAAAACATTCTGCAGATTTCTAATTATTGTTTTATGTACAACCTCAGAACAAATGCTTATACTCAAGATATAAGCTTGAAAGCAGACGTTCATTAAAAAATGTTGCAAAATTCTTATCTAATTGTGGTATGTGTGTCTTAAAAAGTAAAGTAAATTCATTTCTCATAGTGTTCAAGACTTTCATCTTTAGATCCTATTTTATGTCTTAACTATGGAGAGGAAAAATCCATAATGTAATGCTGAGTGTTCTATCTTTGCTTTTCATTTATATATTTATGTTTAAAATTTGATGTTGGTGACAATGTGATATTTTGTGCCAGGTTTGTTTTTGATTTTTCTGGTTGCTTTTTTTTTTTTTTTAATATTAAATTAGTGTTAAAGACTATTTTTTCACTGTTTTACTTTCAGATTTGGATTCTCTAACAGGGCATGCATTTCCAGGTAAAGTGAACAGTTAGATTAGATTATGTTATTTGTGTGTTTTATATTGAGTGTATTGAGTTTTCTGTTGGGAGGGAGGGGGTGTAAATTTGAATTGGTGTGCTTCTGTCTGCATTTTATTACATGTCAAAATTATACTGTTAGGGTGTTCTTTAGTTTCCAAAAAGTTAAGAAGAAGTAGCTATTACATGCACTAGTTTAAATCATAGAATTGAAAATCTCCTTTAAATGTTCACTGTAGCATCTTCAACACTAGACAAACCAATAGGGAGAAGCATTAATCCAAAATACCAGATCCTAATGAAAAGATTTTAAGTTAATTCAAACTTGCACGTGATTCTGAAAGGAGGAAAAGCACCTACCTGGAAGTGTTTAAGGAAAGCTAAAACTCAAGAAATACAAGACTGAGTTTCTAGTTCTCTTATTAGAAATGCATAGGAAACAGGTTTTGAACAGTAAGTACATCATTTTCAGTAGAGAATCAAGAAATGGGAATACAATTATGTTAATTCTCTGAATTCTCCTGTACACATCTATTTTTTATGTTGTATGGAAATTAAAAAATAGTCCACTCAATTAAATATTTTAGAATCTAATGACTATAATTACTTAACAATTAAAACATTTTGAGTTGGGAATGTTTTAGCAGAAATACAAGAGCAGAGAATTTGATACTCGGGGATCATGTGAACTTCTGTGTTACTCAGGTAAAAATTTTGGCACAGGAGGCATATAAATGAGCACTCTGTGTGATAAGGTAAATCTCTGCTGCAAATATGTGGACACTACCTGTACTCAAAATTCTCTTGAATAATCCTTCAAATGAACAGATTGTGAAAACTAAGGCATGATTTTTGTATCCCAAAGAGATTTAGTTGAAATTGTGATTATATATATCATTAGAACAATATTAGTCTTTATTATGTAATTGGCTTCTAATGTGTCTATTGTGTAATATAATATTCCTCCTTCAGTTTTTGTTTAAAAGAGTATTGTTTAAAAATCATGGGCCAGTAGGTTTACGTGAGGTTTTCCAAGCATTCCTTCATTGTGGGAATTAGGTATGTTGTAAGAATCTCAGTAGAACAAATGATCAAAAAAAGATTGGACATTCATTATCATGAAATTTGTGTGCAGTGTGGAGCAGATCCGGGTACAGAGTCTGTCAGAGCTGTCTGTACTCAAATACGGCAGCAGACCAAGTGATATCTCTTTGAGAAGTCAGAAGACTCGAAGTGCAGATTTTGCCATTTTCATCCCAGATGAGGAGACTCTTATTCTGAGTAGTCTGGTTTGGTTTGAGTAAGGATACTTATGGAAAAACATACTGCTTAATAGGGCCATCTTGTAAATATGATCTTCACGATTGCTGTCAAACATATGCATGTATCACCAAGATAGACGTGGAGACAAGCAGTATTGGTGAATCTTTTTTTTTTTTTCTTTCTCCTTTTTAAAAATTGAGTCTGCTTTTGTTCCTACATGAATATTTTGTGTTACTAGATAGTGCTATCATGGTGTGTCCCATCCTTACTTTGAAATATGACAACCTTAACATAATGATAACGACCGATACTGAGAACAGAGCCTTCTATTAATATGTATGCTTCAGCATTATGGTAAAGAGAAGTCATCCTTATTCTGCATGGAAAAAGTCCTGAATTGCAGGACGTGTGAATTATATGCCTCCATTACATTCCAGGTGTAGCTGTGCACAACTTCGTCAAATGGCCCATTATTTAGCACAGACGGAAATATCTTTGAATCTAACTCACTGTCAAAGGGATGTAGGAGGATAGTATAGGTAGCTAAGAATAAAAGCCTGGAAACATGGACTTGACTTAAGCAGATCTTTAGTTGGAGACGGACAGTATGGACATGCCACTGTGCAGCTCACAGAAATCAGTAGAGGAACTATTTCTCACTTGATGCTTTATTTGACAGAGTTAAGACATACTCTTTTCACACAAAACCGTAAAAGCAGCAGAATGTCCTGTCTTGTCTTCAGCTTTACTTACATTTCATAATTAAGTCATGACAGTATTCTGCTAAAATAGTGCAGATTGTAATGGTATAGATGTAGCTAAATTAGACACCAAAAGGGATGCTTATGTATCTCGTTATATTGGAAAACACGGAACACTAAATCCATCTTGATACCTGTGTGTAAACGTGATAACTCTAGTTGGGCTAAAGCATGTCAATTTTCAGGAAACAGAAAAGATCAAGGTGTTACTTATGTTTCTTCAATAGCAATTAGTTAATTAGGTGAGATATGTCCAGATGATCTCAGTGTATTAACAGGTGATTTGGATCTCACACTGAACAAACTCAAAACACACTCAATTGAGATTTCTATTTATCTCACCTTGGGAAAAGCACTCCCTTTGAGCTAATCCAGCAAGATTCATTAACAAGACCTCTAAGGGTATGGCGATCCAATAGTTCTTCATTTGACCCTTGGCCAGTGCTCGGCAGCCGCAGAGCATGAAACAGCTCTTTTCCAAAAGTCACGTAGCTGTGTTAGTGCAATGCTGAGCAGGTGCTGATGCCCGGGCCTTAGCTGGGCACACAGATCAGACCTGGTTCTGCACTGAACTAATCACACAGTTCCCAGGTCAGAGGCAGTTTGCATCCAAATTCAAATTGAGCTCACGTTAGGATATGACCGCTTGGTGAATTTCAGGCTAAGAAAAAGTACTTTCCCCATCACTGCCAACCACTGCACCAGCTCCCCCTGTGTATTCTGTACGCTCTGTAATCTCTGCTCCTTCAGAGACAGATCAGAATATAAACCACACCAAAGTATCTGTCTGGTTTTTATGTGAAAGGAAAAAGAAATTCTTTATAACCCTTGCAGTTGATCAGCTGAAACCCTAAAGTATGAGATTTGATTATAGTCATTGTCTTAATGCAGAGCTGCAAGTGTTATGGGCATGTTGAGAACTTCCAGAAGCTGGATTAAAGCATCTCTTTTACAATGATATCTAATCTCGTCCTAAAGCTCCAAGCAATGGCGAGTCCACCAGCTCCCCTGGTAAGCCATTCCAATATTTAATTACCCTTAGTGCTAGGAAATTGCAATGTTGTGGAAAGGTTGAATTTGTCTAATTTCAGCTGCCAGTCTTCCTTTTGCTATGCCTTTGACAGTAAGACTGAAAACTCTCCCTTTTTCAGCTATGTTTTCTGAACAAGTGTCAATGAAAAACTGATTATTTGCAGTGACCTGTTGGAAAGCCCATGCACACAGAAGCTTGTGCACCTTTTTGGGCTGTGCCACCTGGCATAATGATCTTATTGCCTTGACCTGCAAACCTTGCGTCCTCCATGTGTCCTATGACAATTTTAACACCCCTATGACTACTAAAAATTTATATATAGCAGTCAAGGCACCTCTCAACTTTTGTTCTGGCAAACTGGCTATATTGTACTCTTTAAGGCTCACACTGTAAGACTGGTGTTCTGACAGCTGTCCTAGGAAATCTTTTCATTTTTTCAAAACCTATATTCATGTAGAAATTTTGTAAATGCTGTATATAGAAGCAAAGTAATTTCTTATTTGTACATAACACCTCCTTTCTCACTCCCCTTTTAGGCATTTAGCTGCAGTTCAGAACTGTCAGCTCAGGTTGCAGTTATTGTCTGTGTCAAGCAATCCAAGTGGTGATCCCAAAATTTAGCTGATAGAATAGGAGTGAATGGTTTTCCCCTAGATTGATGTTGCTAACATGAGATCAGAGGTGGAGGGAATGCCTCTTATGGCAGCACGTGAAATCTACCTTCTTCCAATCTGCTTGTACCTGGGTGGGCACCTGGTTTTGGGTGATCATTTTTCCAAAAAGGAAGAAGGATTAGCCAGCATGTGTCTCTGGAGCGGGATGAAAAAAGGCCAGAGACTTCAAAGCATGTAAGGATACGAAATTTCCTCCTAACTTTCAGGAACTTGCTAAACAGAAAATGTGGTGCTGCCAGTCCCTGTAACCAAAGGCTTTTTCTCAGTGTTCAGATAATTAAATGCCTTCATAATCCCACCTGGGCCTTCATGACACAACCTTGAGAAATTTGGGTTCCAGGATTATGTTTTCTCTCTGATATGTGTGCCACAAAACTGGCCAGATCAGAATGAATTTAAACCCTTCCTTGGGTCTTTGCCTCATAGAACAGAATCTCCCATGCTGTAGGTCTAAGTGCTTTGTTCCCAGATGTTCCCGGTCTTCTGTTTGTTTGCTTTAAAACATATTTTGGTGACAGCAGCTTGTCCAAACTGTTGCAATAGGGCGTCCAAGGCAATTATTTGCTTTCCCTATAACATTTTTTCCTGGATAGTGAAGAAGAGATAGAGTTTTGGACTCTACTTCTTACTTGAAGTATGTTATGTATTTTGTATTACAGTCTTTGGATAAATGCATAAAACTGCAGTGACTATAAAGGCTGAACTGAGGGAACCCTGACTCCCAGGAGAGCATCCTTAGGAGTGGACTGCTCACTCAAGCATAGCTCTTGCATTCCTTGCATTCCTTTTCTGTGCAATAGCCCGGAGATGGAGAATGGCTCTATCCCAGGTCCCCTTGTAGACAGAGGCAGTAATAATTGTTATTAAAAAACAAAAAGGGGGGTGTGGGGTGTGTGTTTCAGTTCTGTTACTTTTGCGTACTCAGATGTGAACTCATGCCCTTGGAATTGCAAAGGCACCAAGGTACTTATTGCTACACTGAGTTATGCCCCATTCAAATGCATCTCAAACCACATCCCTATACCTAATATCTTGTATTAACTCACTTAGAAGATAAGATTGTACCTGTAACACATAGGAGCTCCATGGAGAGGGTAGTTAATAGCAGTTGTCTGGTTTGCTTTCCAATGGCTGTGAAGCGTGCCTGTGAATTCCTGTTCTGGATCACATATGTATTAATTAGGTCCCACCTGAGTTAGGAGTCTACAGTAGATAATCCAAATGCACATTCTGCCTTTCTGTGGAATTTTCTTTTAATTCTGCATTAGCATGAAGTGTTTTCTCCTTTCCTTACTAGTACCCCAAAGTATGCAAACTCTTCAGTAAGATTCACATACTTTGTTTTTCGTTGTGTTAATAATGCATACTGTTTTGTTGCAATTCATATAAATAGGCTTGAGGTTTTACGAAATACCTCAGAGACAAAGCTGTGGCTGGTTACTTTTTCCAAGTTCTTCATTGTGAGAGATGTAATGCTAGATTTCGACGTCAAAATGTTTCTTTTTTTGTTTCTGAAAGTCATGTAATAGTCTAGGGAAAAGACTGTTGTCTTCAGCACTGTTGGTAGACTTAAGATAGAGCTAAATGAAATGAGCATTCTCAGGTCTTTGTATAATAGCTTGAGCTATGGTAGGAATTTGGCACGTGCGGTCCTGTGGGAATTGTATAGAAAAAGAGGGCCTCAAATGCTAATCAAATGTGAACACAAAATATCCATTTTAATTTCTGGGTGTGTATGATCAAGGTAGTTGGTTGGTGACCTGCTCATTTTCCAGAAGAAATAACATTTTTTCTGTATAATAAGCATCATTTCACAGGTTAGTTAATAGCCTACTGAACTGTGCACTTTCCTGTTCACAGATCTGCTAGGTCTAAAAGTTAAATGGACATTTCATTCATGACACCAGTACCGGGGCTTTGTGGCTGAAATCAAAGTTGATCTGGAAGTGTCTGTTCAGCCATATTATTTGCAGTTACTGTAGCACTGAGTCAGAAGCTCAGAAAGTCTCATCTTTATCCTTTTTCTCTGCCTTTGCCCAAACATATTTAAAGTTGGGTAGAATATTAATGAAAAATGGATGTTTTAGAACAAATAACGTTGAGTGGAATTTAGTCCAAGAGTATCAACAACAGAATATCAAAGTTCAATGTTATTTGATTAGAGTTGACAGATCTTTAAAGAACAAATTTGGAGAAATTATTATTTCACACATGCTTTTGGCTAGCTATCCTCTTGATTTTATCCAGGGAAATGCCTGCCCAGTGAATTGAGTCTGACTAAATGATTTTTTTTTTTTTCTAACCTTTCTACTGAACTTTAGTGACATTATTTTTGATTTACACCATGTTCAAAAAGAGCAAGATATTTCAGCTTAGGCTGAATACAAGCTTGATTAAAAAAACCCAAAACCACACGACACCAAAACAAAACATAAAATGAAAGCCATCATACCATAGGGGGTGGAGTATGATGAGCTAGCTAGTAAACAAAACAAAACAAAAAAGTCACTCACAGTTGAGCTCCCTTTGTGCTTCCTGTTCTGTAAAATTCAGTGGACAGAATCACAAAGAAGAAATAAACCTTCTTTCATCTATTGTACTTCATCTGGTATAGGTCTTATCTAGCTTCATAACTTTTTTAGGTCTATTAATTTCTTACAGTTCTGTTTTTTTGCCCCTTGACTTTTTTGTCTCAAGTGAAAACTGTGAGGAGAAAGCTTGCATGTACACTATACTTCTCTTGCCTTTAGAGTCTTGATTAGGATTTAACCTTGCCTAGTCCTGCTGTTCAAAATAGGCTGCTAGATGAACCTGCAGGTAGAAAACCAAGCATTACATACCAAAGTGAAAAGTCTGATATGTGTATTTACACTGGGAGAGAAGATGAAAAAAAAATATTTCAAATGGATTGAAGTTTATTTTGTGAATTCTTTTATTTCCAAGCTCTTTCAGGCTCCTGGTCCAAAACAGCTCATGAGTTTCCCATCTGGGCTGCTCTGGAGCCTGTCTCTTATGGGTGATTGAGCAATGAGGATTGCATGTCCGTGAGCAAACCTTTCCTTGGGTCAGGATGCAGATGGCACGTGCCTGGGGAAGCTGAGCCGGGGCATGCGCAGTGTGGTGGTGTAGCCCTGCTCCAGAGAGCAGACTTAGTCATGGAGTAACAAAGATGGGAAAACAGACAAAAATGTCTAGTTGACAGTTGTGTGAATTTCATTCCTGTATTCAAATATTTATTTCTTTATCTTCAATTTCACCTGTTTATTTTCCACTTAATTATATTCCGAAAGGAAAAATGAAAGGGATATGAACTTTTCTTCAGAATTAGGAGGATGCATATAGCTATTTGAAATTAGGAGTTTCACAGAGACATATAATGCTGGTGCTTTGCCTCATGGGTTTATTTTACTCTTTAGAATTACTTGGTCTCATTTCTTTGGTGCTTCACTATGATTTATAGTTGTTCAACAGGAACTCTATAAATAGCTGTTGGTATAGAAGTACAGGTACTACCAGTCATTTGTTAGCTATTTGTATAACAAGAGTTATACAAAGTCTCAATGAGTTCTGCACAATTCTTGATCATGTTTAATATCAAGGTAAGGATTTAATTTTTAGTTGTGCATTTAATTCATTCTTTTCTTGATATTTTATTAATTATTGTTTTTAAGTGCTCTGGGGTACTTCATGTTAAGAGTACAGGATGAATCAGAGTAATTATATACCTCATTCATTATCACCAAACAGAATTAAAAGGAAATAAAATATAAAAAAAAAAGGATTTGGACTCTACTAGATACTGCAGAACTACATGATGTATCTCTGATTTGCAAATACATGAATTCATGGCTTGATTCTTCTTTAATTAAACATTTCTTTTTATAAAAATCTGAAACATAATTATTTGAGAGCTGCAAGGGCAACAGTAATTATGATATTGGGTTTGTCAAATTATCCTGAACATTCTATTAAGGCAGCGATTTTTCTAAACTGTCATTCAACTATTCTTCCTCTACGTTTAGCCTGTGATGCTGCTGGAAATAGTTTTGAACCTATTATGCAGCAGAACATCTTAAATAGCCCCAGCACTTCATAATGTTAAGAGAAACAGGTCAAATGAAGACTCTGAAATGTTAAAGTCTCCTAAAAGAAATACATTCAGATGTTTTAAACTAATTCTGTAGTCCACAAGAACTCATATGAAGAAAGATATTAAATTGGAATTATAGCCAACGGCAAATCCTTAAGGAGGATAATTTAGATTTTGAATTGAAGAGAGGACAACCATGTTGGCTCAAGGCATAAATTTGACATTAATCTGCCAAAGTGCGGAGTTTTTATAGATTCTGACATATCTATGAAATATTGTGTATAGCTATTGAGCTTTCCATTGTAGTTACTATTAAAAGCCGTCTTGTTTAATTTTGCACTAGATCCTACATTTCTATGGAAAGACCTGACTGTTTTCTCTATAAATGCCGTCAGGGAGTAAAAAGAATTGAGACAGAAGTCTGGCAATCACAAGTTAAAGCTTGACTTCTTGCAAACTTTGCCTCCTCACTTAAATCCTGTCCCCTTCAATTTCCTCATTTTCGTAACATGGATTACATGTCACGTTTTTCACAGCTAAATATCAAAAATGCCTTTAAATTTTCAGGTGGTAGCTGCTTAAAATAGACAAGTATGAAATACTACATTGATGACGTTTTATTTACTGTGATTACGTACTGTCCAATGCTACTCCTTAGTTATATGTTTAGGCCAGTTTGAAGCAGCTGAAGGTTATACCCAGAATATTTTACGAAATAAATAGCTTGTATTAGTACATATTTTTCTATGATATATAACTTTTTTCCAGGGCACAATATAAATCATGACCATTATGAACCTCAATGGCCAATTAAAAGATCAAGCAGCACTTCTTTATGAATTGTACTTTTTTGTGTATGCAACAAGGAAGATTTTAAAAGAATAGTTCTGTATTGTAGTTGTAAATGATTTTTTAAATGCTTTCTCAAAGAGTATTTTCCCTAAAACAATATTGCCTCTGAATATTTTTAAAATTTGTAATTATATTTTTGAAATTTATATTTATTCCAGACCTTAAGGTTTTTACTTCTCTTGAAATGAACAGTCTCAGTTGTGAATTACGAAAGCTATGCCAAGGAGAATAGATGTTCAGATAAGTCTCTACAAGCCAACAAAATCTGCACAGAATTTTAATGTACTGCATAGATCATGAGTCAGGTATTTGATTGCTGTTACAAGACTTTTAACAAGAATAAATCATACTGCTATAGAAACATATTCTTCTGAAAATATTAAATGATACTACTCAAAAGTTAAAATGCCATACACAGTCTTTACTATTTCAGAGTAAACTTTATGATAGAATTTAATTTTTGGGGGTGGTAGTTCTAGAACTGTTTCCTGATTCGATCTCAGGCCGGGAAATGATCATAGGGATCAGCAATGATAGCAACTAATGTCTTCCATAGCTCTGTCTACCTCTGACGTGGCTGTGATTCCTATAACCAGAAATTTTAGATGTGATAGTGTGAGACTTATCTGTCAAGGTTGGTGACTCAAGTATGTGTGTTTGATTTTAATGCAAGACTGGGCCCTGTTAGTTAATATAGAGATTACTTTTTACAGTCCTGGTGGTTAACACTCGCTCAGCTTTTGCAGAAACAGGATATTTGCTATTCTTTCTAGTCTGGCAGGCACACTCAACCTGCCTCACAGGTCAAGAACTTGAAATTGCTATGATGAAGTCTGTGAGACGATATTGCAGAATTTGTCCTGTAGGACAATAAAGGCTAACGCACTATTCAAGTAGTATAACCCAATGCTCATTTATTGTGTATGTTCAACTGCAGGACAAAAATACTGTTGTAATAGTTACAGTGGTAGGTGAAATGCTTTTTTTATTTTTATATCAGCTGAACACTTAAACCTTCATCAAAGTGCTAGATCATACATACTTAGTTGGTATGAATGAAATAATAGGCAGGTTCTGTATATTTGTTTGGCTGGATGTAGCAGGAGAGGATTATTCCTCTGTGTCATAGCATCTTTGTCTGGAAAAAGGTGCATGTTGCATTGTAGGTGGAAAAAAACAGCTAGATGCCATGGTTACTTTTTGCATGTTTTTTAGGTGAAGTTCATGAGTGGCATATATTGCATCTGACACATTGATCCCTGAATTGCTGCTGTCAAATTTTCATGTTACCTACCAACAGGACAGGTGATTGTACTCCAGCACCAGAGCTGCTTTTCCAACCCCCTGTGTCAGTTCCTGTCTTTGGTGCACTGTTCAACTCGCCAAAATTGGAAAATACCTTCAAAGTCAGATAATTTATCTACATTCTAATATCATGAATAATGAATTCTCAGCTGTGAAGTTAACAGCTTAGAGTTTTTACCTTCCATGTATTTGTTCAGGAAGGAAGAGCTGTGAAGAGGTGAGTGCCTTAGGGTCACTGTCAGGGGCTCTGTACAGGAGAACTTCAGAGGCAGAGCCAGCACTTCATTACGGAGTCTATCAAATGCAGTGGCCAATACAGCTTGCTTTCAAAAGCATCCGTTACCCATAGACAGGTGGTGATTCACTTGCTAACATCAATTAGATCTCTCTTCCAGAAGGAATTCTTCCAGCCTCACTGAGAAAATGGTGTGAAACATTATTCTTTGCAAGGCAGGGATTGCAGGCTGGCAATCCTAAACTTCCAGTAGATAGAAATTAATGGCCTTCCCCCAATCTTTCCATTTAGACCACAGCTACTCAAGTGTGAAATTTCTGAGTACCTTTAGTGAGAATATTACTTCTGGTGTCTCTTTATGTTCTGATTTTAAAGCTTTTTCGCAGACATTTTTTTCTAAATTGAAAACTATGGAGCCAGATGTTTTAAAAAAGCACTTTAAAGCGATTCAGATTAATAAGAAGATTCACAGAACCATTGGGGAAGCAAAAGACTTACGGCTATGGGAGTGTGTCAGCAGTGTGTTAAATTAGTAACTGTGTGTAGGCTCAATATGAGATTTAACAGGTGCCCCAGATATGTTGTGCTGACTCTCCGCATTGAAGTGAATCTCATTCTGGTAACTGAGGGGAGGAAGGAGAGAAAAAGGGACTCTGCCAGGAAAGAAGCTGCATCTGCACATTCCAGAAAGAATCAGGCTAACATAGAGGCAGGCCAGCTTCAGGTGCCTTTCACTGGATCTTCTGCACTGTAAGATCTAAATTAGTATGTGGTGGGTTGAGGATGGTAGAGAATCCCATGAAACGCAGGTGAGCAGAGAAATATCTGAAATGAAAGCTATACCTTCCTCAGCATGTTTTCAATGTTTTGTCTGTTTACCATGTCAGAGTCTTAGATGAAGTACTTTTGTATTTTGTAAACTGCAAGGACAATGAAGTCCCTAGAATGGGAAGCAGCTATGTTAGCTAAATTATGTTGCCTGTTGCTATGGGAACAGTAGCTCACAAATTTTTATGTAAGCGCTTGAGCTACAATTCTTATGACATCTTATTCTAATAGTGCAATGTTTATACTTCATCCACCATCAGGTTTTTGCTTTGTTTTAATGACCGTATTGGGCAGTAATCCCCAGGAGCAAATGCTGAAATATTACACCATTCCATAGAAATATGTTTCATAATCATTAACTGAGCAATTTTCAAATTGCAACATAATCAGGAAGATACCAACCTTTAAATCTGATTTATATCCCATTGCCGATGGTTTAAATACATATAGTTACAGGAAAATGCAAATCAGTCTAAGCAAACATTGTTTATTCTGAATGTTGCAATTAAGACTCTTCCTGCCTCCTTTCAGTATCCCCTTTATATCATTTTTTGTTGTAAGTTGAGATGCAGCCAAAAATGATCAATATTAAAATAGGCTTTGGAAGTGTAGCCCAAGCCCTCATGGGTTTTAACCAAAAGTGGTAGGTGAAATGCATCTTATAAATTCCTGTCTTATCTTATAAAACATTTGCACCGAATCCAGCCAAACATTTGTTTTTTCTGTGCAGAGAATTACCTGCATTCTCATAACGCACTTTCCACACCATGCAAGACGCACCCACTGTAACTGTTCATTTCTTACTCAATAAAAAATGCTATATTTGTCTCAAAATCACAAATTGGAATTTGAAACTCATATTTTCCCCATGATATTATTTTATTAAATTATGTAGTTGCTGAATAAACAGAGGATTATCTATCTGCAAGAGACCAGAAACAAGCCAAGCAAAAGATATTTTTCCTGGAACACTGTATTTACGTTAAGCATGTGATCCAAGTAAAATAGATAAATATTATGAGAAGAAAGCAATTCCTTATGAATATGGAGATGCACTCAGTAACACATTTAAGATATAAATATAGGAAGCATTTTCCCCTTAAAAAGGATACTATTTTAAGTCATTTTATAATGTGGAATAACGCCATTAAACAGAGTGTTTATCTTCTTTAAATTCTTCAGTTGCCATTTGGCTTGATAATGTGTCTTCTAGGTTCACTTGTATTGTCTTCCTCTCAAAGAAATCCCAGAAAAAGAGCATTTCTTGGGCAAGCGAGGCATCCTCTGACACAAGTATAGTGTGCCATCAAGGGGTCATTGCTAGGATCTTTGTTACTGTACCAGCAGGAAAGATAAATAGTAATAAAAACTGGGTTTCCTCTCTCATTTCTTTGATCAAACCTTCCTTTTCTCCTGTAACTATCCAACCTCTCTTATTGTAGGACTGGGTCATCCCTTTTGTACACATCTGATCTGAATCCCATATGTACCAGTTCAGTGAACCATACCGTCCAGTGCCTATGACTGCATCTGCCACAGTAAACTGAAGTGGGCTGAGGTCTGAGCCCCCTCACTGGCATGTGGCCACCCACAGAGTTAAGCGCCTTGTGCGTGTGCCTGGGCATGTTTCAAGAACTAGGGTTGGCCATGCATCTTTCTCAAAAGGCAGGTTGATGTAGGCATCTTTTTTGTAGAAGTGGAAGAGGGGGTGAAGGGATTTCTGCCATACAAGGAAGAGGTGTGTAGTGTCAGCCTGCCTCAAGGCCAGTGTGATGGCCCAGGCCCATTTTATTTACACGTGTCGTGGTTTAACCCCAGCTGGCAACCAGGCACCATGCAGCTGTTCACTCACTCCCCCCCGAGTTGGATGGGGAGAGGATTGGAAGAGTAAAAGTGAGAAAACTCATGGGTTGAGATAAAGACAGTCTAATAGGGAAAGCAAAAGCCGTGCACGTAAGCAAAGCAAAATAAGGAATTAATTCACTACTTCCCATTGGCAGGCAGGGGTTCGGCCATTCCCAGGACAGCAGGGCTCCATCACATGTAGTGGTTACTTGGGAAGACAAACGCCATCACTCCAAACGTCCTCCCCTTGTTTATTCAGCTTTTATTGCTGAGCACAACATCATATGGTATGGAATAACCTTTTGGCCAGTTGGGGTCAACTGTCCCAGCTGTGTCCCCTCCCAAATCCCTGTGCACCCCCAGTCTACTGTCTGGTGGGACGGTGTGAGGAGCAGAAAATGCCTTGACTCTGTGTAAGCCCTGCTCAGCAATAACTAAAACATCCCTGTGTTATCAACGCTGTTTTCAGCAGAAGTCCAAAATACAGCCTCACTCTCTCTACTCTGAAGACAATTAACTCTACCTCAGCCAAAACCAGCACAATATGTAAACAGAACCCACAGAGATAATCCTCAGCAACAGCGTGTAGTTGTACAGAGGCATTCTCTTCTTTTGACTACTGCATTTGTTTCTGGTGTGGTCATCAGTGTTTCCCCTGTTAGGGCCTGCACAGAACTGTGGGGGAGGTCTTCCCCTGGTGTACATTCTGGTAGTGCCTTTGAAGTTAATTGAGCCATGACGCTTTACAGCAACTGAGAAATGGATACACAGCTCTGCTATTTCTCTCCCCTGTGCACCAGGAGGATAACCCTGTTCATCCTCACTCTTAATACCTATGGAGTTTCCAGGAGATATATTCAAGATCTAACTCAGAATACCCTGATGTATTTTTTAAAGAAAAGCTGTAAAGCCCTTCCTGCATGGTCTCATAAACAACTTTCCTTTCCATTAAATAAGTTTTGTCATCAGGAACTTTACTGCAACTGCATCTATTTTCCAGTCATTTCTGCAGTCTTTCTGCCCTGTCTGATTTTTCTGTTACCCACTGGTATCGCTTAAGATGAGAAATAAATTTCATTCTTTAAAATAAACCCAGTTACTGTTCCAATTAAGAAAGCGGCAGGACTCCCAGGTCAGGATTTGCTTCATGTACTAACTTCTGCCAATGTGGATTATAGCTGTGTTTGTTGATTGTCACACATTTTAATGATATTAGTGAACTTAATGCTTTGAATAGATGTTACACTATTCACTCCTCATAAACTCTAAAAAGTTGCATAAAGCGTGTTCTTATTTTGCTGTTTAAGATCATAGCTTGTGTGTGTTTTCTTGACCTCTTCTGTATTTTAGTGCTTAGTCTTTAAAATATTGCATACGGTTTGCATACCTTTTGCAGAGCTCTTCAACACAATATGTTATGCAATAGGAGGCATGTCTGCAATAAGGATTAGGGAGATGATGATGTGAATATTTCAAGCTTTTTATGTCTTTGAAGACATCTTTTTTATTTATTGAGATGAAAGTGTGTTTTGTAAACAGGAGCTTTTGCAAATGAATACCAAAAACTCAGTCGATTTGCACAAGACAGCAAATTATTTTTTCTTGAAATAGACATGTGCTAAAAGATTTGAGGTATTTTTTTATAGTTATGTAGCTGAAGTCTAATCTATTTTCCCATCGGTGCTGGATATGCAAAGAGCGTTAGATGAGGTTTTGGGTATGTTAGGACAAGATAGAAGTATAAGCTGTGGCTGTCTTAAACTGTTTTCATGGTAGGCTGTATATTCTTAGTATTTCTTAAAAGTATGAAAAATAGAAGTTTTATGACTCTGTAGAGACCCCAGACCAGCCTTGGCACAACTTTGTTCTGGAGTGTTATGGCAACTCTTACTGTTCTCAAACCCTGATACGAAGTTCAAGATCCATAAAAATTACATTGCTAGTTTGCCTATATTTTCACTACCAGACCTTGGCATGGAAGTAAGCGTGAGCATAGCTGGAGGACTTCACAGGGCCTCCCTTGGAGCAAGTAGGTCAGCTCTGGAAGCTGATTTCCATACGTTAGGCAGTGGAGAAGTATAGCCTGTGGCAGGACTGTGGATGCTGGAAGCTCTCACTTCTGAGTCTGCGGATCTGGAGGTGAGCCTTACCACAATCTGCATGTGTGGGGGTGTGAGAAATGGGAGGGCAGTGGCCTTCCCACCTTTTGTGCCCTGGCCTCCAAGCTTTGAGTTATTCAGCCATACAGGAGGCTCAGCCCACGCTGAGCAGCTACTGCTCTGGATGACCTGTGGGCCAGGTCTCAGGGGTGTGCAGTGGCGTGTGTAAGATGGCGAATCAAAGCTGGGGTCCATAGACTCAATAAGCATTGGGGTGTAAGGCTTCCAGGTGTGAGATGTGTCCCTACATGTATGATTCACTTCTTGGAAGGCTTCAGGGTAAGAAATAGCCAGCACAGCTACTATAGATTATTGTTAGTAACTACAGCCTAGAATTGATCATCATATTTGTTTTGCTTACAGCTTGACTTCTTTTCTTCCTAAAAGATAATTTTAAGTCTTGCTAAATAATCCTGGACAGCTATTCAGCTTATTCAGTTGCGGCAAAATGAACAGCGTTAAAACTGATAAGGTTCAGGTACAGGAAATGCAAAGTACTGGGGAAGGCAGGGGCTGTGGGTATTTCGTGCCAGTATGCCACAGACCAGCCTGGAAGTTTGTGCTGTCAGATGCCAAATTTGGGGCTCACGGAAGAACTCAGTTTGGAAGAGGAGACAGCAGGGAAGACCCCTGCTTCCAGGTAGCGACTAGTGTGTCTGCCTCTCATGTTAGCCTGGCTGCTCAGGGGGTGTTTTTCTGTATTGGAGATAAAGAACAAGAAGTTTTGAAAAATTGATTTAATCTTTGGTTTTACTTCTAGGGAAAAAAAAAGAAGAAAAAAAAAGGAAAAATTCGGCTGGGATTTAATGATATTTGCCTCAGTTTTTTCTTTTTAAGGAATTTCACCGTAGGAACTTTGACATGGTTTAGTTGTACATTAAGTATCTGATTCTACATTTGAATTTCTAAGGTGACATTGATTTCACCTAACTCTAAGTATTTACACCTTAGGTGTCTATGTTAAAGCTAGTTACCCCAGCCTCACTTTACAGTAAATGGAGAGAAGCACGTACTTGCAGGATATGATTCATCTGACCTATTTAAGATGTCTGTTTTACGATTAGATGAATAGCACCCTATTCACCCAATAGCACTTTATCTCCACATTGACTATATATGGACTCAACACTGTTTGCTAAAATTCATTTAGGCAGTTGAATCTTGCTCCTGATGAGTCAAATAAGCATGCAAGAAAAATTCAGGAAGTTGCGCTTCTAAAGTTCTTGGAAGTATGTTGGTATTTTGGTAGAATTCTCATCGAGTAACGGAAATCTCTTTTTTGGGTGTTTTAGT
Source organism: Charadrius vociferus (assembly GCF_000708025.1). Taxonomy (NCBI): domain Eukaryota; kingdom Metazoa; phylum Chordata; class Aves; order Charadriiformes; family Charadriidae; genus Charadrius; species Charadrius vociferus. The sequence continues at coordinate 1,042,402 of NW_009647425.1, read as the reverse complement.
GAATGGTAAGTAAAATGATTTTCCCATCAGCTACTCTTCATGAGAATTGGTAATGTATTAAGTATACAGGCAAGTCTTAATTAATCAGGATAACTGATGAGCAGGATATCATGAACAAAATTAGTTCCTATTTAGACAAATGGAAATACTGCACTCTAATTTCCTATGAATTGCGTTCATTGTCTGATGTTTCATTCCCCCCTTCCCAGCGTTCCTTTACTGGCCCACTTAACAGCCCATACAGTAGCAATGCTGTTGTTACCCTGCGACTGTGTGAGGATTGCCCGGCTAATGCCTGTGTGCCAGCTGGGCATGTGGCTTCTGCCAGCTCCGGTGTCGTGGCTGGCTTCTGGCTCGGGGAAGATGCTATTGTACATTTCTCTACTCATTTTCTCATTTTCACAAATTATCTCTAGGAATTCTTTTCCCCTTTTAAATTGGCCCTTGAGTTCAGAGTTAGTCAGTGGGGAAGCTGCCAACTGCAGACAAATGGACAACTTGCACAAGTCAGATCTTCTTCACAGTCTATATTAAGAGTACAAATAGGACATATATAAATAAGACTACCAGAACAGGTAGTGAAATTGCAGTTGCAGACAACTAATATCAATAATGCTGTGGAATGTGGATTAGAGATATCCCTAAATTAGTATTTATTTGAGTGGTACATCTTAGTAACACAGTGCCAGGTGTGTGCATCTATACTATTTAAAGACAGGGGTCAGTCTGTACAGAACTCTCTCAGGTGGGTCTGCAGCATACCAAATCCTCAGCTGGACTGAGGAGCCTTTGCTAAGTGAGAATCTGGTGTCTGAAGTGTTATTACGGACACTTATTACCGGTAGAGAGAGGAGGCTGAGACACACATGGCGTTGGTACGTGGGGGACACAACTGAAACAGACTCTCGGGAGGAACAGTTCACGTTGGCTCAGAGCCGCGCGAGAGCAGCCCAGGCTGGGAGTGAGCAGGGACGGACCTCGCAGGCTGCCCACAGCAGGCACGAGGGACCTTGCTGCTGTTATCCTCCCCTTGGGAACACTGGGATTCTCTGGGATTAGGTAGTTCAACAGGCAACGGGACTTCTGTCCATTGGACAGCTTTACCCTGCTGTTTCATGCTGTTTGGGATCTTTGTGCATAATAAATTTCAGCTGAGCACATGCATGGTCCTGTCTAACACAAAAAGTTTGGCAGATCCTCAGGTGGATAAATAGGCTTAACGGTATTAAAATCAAATAAGTTAGGTCAACTTAAGGTGGCTGAGTCTGGCTCCTGCACTGTAATTCGTTTCTTCTATATGTCTATATTTTTAGTCACGGATGAATTCATTCTGCTCAGGCTCTGAGCTGGTCATTCGTGTGCAAGTTTCAGGCCAAAAAACATGTAGCCGTAATTAGTGTGATACAGTATGGAGCTAATAAAGCCCTGCCGGGAACTGAGATGAAGCCCAGTGCTGTGCTAATGACAACTTAAATGGCTATTGCGTAGAAGTTGGCTCAAACATAATCATCAGAGCCTGCATTTTTGCAAAATGCTTTATAGAGACCCTCAGTACTGGTAGTCTCATGTTGTGGTTTACCTGCAGTTTGTGTGAAGGAAGAGCTGACTGAGACATTAGGTTAACCAATAAGCCTTGCAGAAGCACAAGGTTCAGAAAACACCATTAAAGCTGATGATAATTGTGAGCAGCACCTCTTCAAATATGATCTTTAAGACTGACTAGAGTGCCACTTAAAATGCACTTTTAAAAAGTGGGCTCTGTATCCAGCTGCCTGAGAGAAGTCTCTCGAGTACTTCCACAGCTCTAATCATGATGCTGTGCTTTTCAGGCCTTTTTTTTTGCTGATCCTAGCTTAAAAGGTCAGACAGTTTGTGTAACATTCATTACTTTGACCTAGCAGCATCAGGCATCTGTAACAGTTAACTCTGTAGCTGTTATTCTCTAAACCCTTGGAGTGAGGGCTAGAAGCCTCAAAGTCCTGAGCTCTGAGTTTTCCCATGTTTCAACAAGAAGATTTTGCTATTGAAAATGACACAAACTGTACCTCAAGCTTATCAATAAGGCCGTACTGTGGGGTGGGAATAGAACAGGAACTGACTGCCAGTGGTAATTCTTACACAGCTAGAATACACAAGTGCATATTAGAAACACAGGATTTGGGGGGGTTTTTTTTTTTTTTTTTTTTTATGTGGAGAAATATATACCCCTAAGGCTTGGTGAAGTGCTTCTAATCTGTAAGGCATCAGGCTGAATAAGAACTCACATTAGACATTTTACTTTTATTTGTCTCCATAGAAACTGAATGTTCAAATGTGTTAAGTTATTTTTGTCTTTGGAGTCTTTATGTGCCACAGAATTTGGACATGTGCTCAGAGGGAAAAGCTATGATCTCAATTAAATTATGTTGCCTTGTGTACCATCAGCAGGTGAATGAGATGGTTTTGAATGACTGGGGTAGCAAAAATAAACCCTGGAAAGAGAGAAATTCAGAACTCTGTATTGAAAATAAACTAACCCTAATGTTCCATCAACTTGCAAAATCTGTACAGTGAAATATATCCTATTTAGAATATCCAGAGCCAGCACTTCGTTGCTGTTGCACCTTTGAAATCTAATTGAAATAAGAAAGGCCATTGAAAGATGGTTATCAATATGGCTGTGTGAAATTTAATCTCAGTTGGTACTTTGTTTCTCAGCAGAGATATTATAATTCCTCAGAATCAAGAAAAAACACCACTGCAGCTGAATTAAAGCTCACTTTATTTGGCTTTTTAATATAGAGCTTTATTAAAGAAAAACTGTCGTCACGAGAGCTCAGAGAATGAAGATCTACAGAGAATGACTGCTTTCAATCCTATAACTTAGGAAAAAAGCTGGTATTTATTTTCATTGGTTTGATTTGGATACAGGTAATGTCTGAAATTTAGTTGCTGGATGATGGTACTGTACTGAAATGGTAGATACTGGTATTAAAGAATCATCACTTCCTAGTAGGTATCAAGACTCGCTCTCTTTTTAAATAAGTATATTTTTATTGCATGAAGGACAATTAGAATGAGTGATGGTAAAACAACAGGAGCAACTATAAACAAAAATGAAGACAATATGAAGCCACGTTCATTGTGTCACATAATAGTTTACATTCATTTGTTGTTTTCTGTTGCAAGTCAGAAAGACAAAAGGAGATAAAGTAAAGGGAAACCATAGGAAGCACAGGGAAGATGACACCTAGAACATAGTGACAGACAGAAGGAATACCATGCAGAGCCAGAAAATTGTCAACATACAGCAGAGAACAAGCTTGATATTTATACAGATGCTGTGACACAAACACAAGCACACATTATATCTCCATAGCAAAGAACTTTGCTGCCTCCAAGCTACCGCACAGTAGAGTCTCTAATTTCTCTTCAAAGGCTTCAGGTTAACTAAAGCGCAGCCACACATTTAGTCTGCAAGTAATAAAAATCCATGGGGTGCTAAAAAGCCGTTTTAAAGGAAAACACGGTAAGCAGAGTTTCATGGAGAGGTACACTGGAAAACAGGTCAGTTAGCAGAGGAAAGGAGTACAGTAAACTTTTATTTTCCAGGTAGCCGTGCACACTCAGAGGTATGCCCTTCAATTGCATGATACTGTCAAAAAAATGCCATATTTTACAGACTAAATCCAATTCTACAAGGTTATATTTTCTTAGGGTATACAAAGTCATTTTTTAATACAAGTAAATTTGTGTTATCAAATGAACAGAAGGCAATCTATTTATTAAACATACTGAGCAAAGAGCATATGCTACAAATGGTGTGCTATCTCTGTGCAGAGGGTAGTCACTAAATCATATAAAACAGACGCTAGCAAGTATCTTGTTAGCTAGAAAATATCTGGCTTATGAGCATGCTGTACTTTCATCGTTGCAGTGTCAGACTTACAAAATTATTCCTTTCCTTAAGAACGACAAATACACCGTCTTATTTTTCTGAAGTGAAAATTGAACTGGAAACAATGCTATGCAAGAATATTCAAGTACAATTCTATTCACTCATAAAAGATGGGAAAAGGTTGATGTAGTATGAAACAGAGCTAATACTTTTGTCATCTTCGGTGTAAATGTGTAGTATTCCATATTTTTATGAGCAAGTTGTTAAAATCTAGAATCACAAAGTAATACAGCTGGTCCAGGTACCGCTTAAAGTAATGCCAACCTGGAGTTCTCAGGGCTTTGTAGAGTCAAGTTCTGAACATCTCCAAGGATGGAGATATCTGCAGCCTTTCTAGAAAATCTGCTCCTATGTTTGACAGCCCTTAAGGGTGGCCTGTTAAGTCACATTCAACTTGGTATCCACCAGGAACCCCAAGTCCTTTTCTGCAAATCTTCCTTGTAATCCGTTGGCCATCAACCTCAGCTGTGGGAAGAGGTTATTACCCACCAGGTGTAGGACTTAGCATTTGTCTTGAACATCATGAGTTTATTTGCAGCCTGTTTCTCTCACCTGTCAGGTCCTTCTGAATAGCAGTCCTAATCTCCAACCTACTGACCTTTCCCCCTAAACTCATACTATTGCTGATGATGGACTCTGTCCCCTTATCCAGACATTAATGAAGGTGTTAAACCACACTGACCCTGGTTTTAACCTCTGGAGATGCCACTAGTATCCATCCACCAGCTGAACTTTTTATTAGTGATCACAACACTGCAAACCCAGCTGTCCAGCTGATTTTCCATCCACCATAAGAATGGGTAGTCCACCTATCCAAACATGACTATGGATATATGAATAGGGGTTAATTATACTAATAATACATGTGATATTCATGAATATTAATGCATTGCATTTGTGTTATTCTCATGGAAAACAGTATGTTTCCAGTACATGATTAGTATTTAGTCCATATACTAGGATGTTTCTGGCTATGCAGCTGTTTCCACTTCAATTCAAAGTGTCTTTGGAATTGGATATTTCAGATACAGATATTATCTTATTCTGCATTTGAGTACTGTTCCAGATGGACTGATAAGCAATTATTTCTAGAAGCAGTATTATATGGCTAAATTTCTACAGGCCTGATCCCAAGTATGCTGAAATCAATGAAAATAGTCCCATCAATGTTTTCAGGTTTTAAATGAGACTCAGTGAAGTCCCAAGTTGATGGTAAACAAATGTACTTACATTACTGAGGCACTGGCGAGAACAGCAGCAGAGTAGAGTATTAAGGAAGCACCTCAAGAACAAGTAACTGTGGTTTAAACCTTAACCTATAACATTTTATGAAATTTACAAGATTTCACTACAAGTATTTGTGATACTACTCATCATATAGAGAATTCAGATGGGGGTGAGGCATTAATACTTTAGGCCAGGATCTCAAGCAAGATACTCAAAAGAATTTTGGAAACACATGGGATATTTAAAATATGCATTATAAAAAGTATCAAGGTAGATTTGGGTCCTCGTCCTGAAACATCCACCCATCTCTTAGTTCAGACAGAGTAGATTTTGTATTAGTATTGAGATATTATAGTGAAAAACACCAAAGAAATATAAATACATGCACAGTAAGATAAGCTCTAGCGCTTTAAGAAATATTCAAGAACAACAGTTTTGCCCTGTGGCTCCCTTAGCTGTTTTGGAGAATGAGTTTTCCTTTCACATCAAGTTGGAACTTGCTTACGGCAATTTCAGTCCTATAGGATAATCTCTTTCATAAAGAATCTATAAAAACATTGTTATCTGCATTTTACAAAATGTGTGCTTGTATACATTCACCTAGAAATTTGAAGGTTTTCAAGTAATACAGGATTAGAGGTGGTTCGGAAAGTTTTGAGTCACATATGATCACTTACCTTTATGTGTTAAGGACAATATAATTCTATTCCTAAAGCCCTGCTGTATTTTGGAGAAGGATTTGTATTCATTCTTTTAGGGTTAGCATTCAAATTTCAGAAGAGATGTTCTAGCTGGAATCAGCCTAAAATGTAGATAAACTCAAAACAGAAACTAAGGATGGAATGACTTGGTTAAAAAAAAAAAAAATCATTATTTTTAAAAAATAAATTAAAGGGCCCTGGGAGTAAAATGATTCAACTACCTTTTTGTAAATCAGATGCACATTATTTAAAATAAAAGTACCTCAAAGTTTTTTGTCAGGTCTAATGTTTGCTTAGGTTTTTTTTTTACATTGTTACTTTTAATTGTCTTTCAGAAAACCTTTCATTAACAATGAGAGTTCTAGTGCACGTGGTACAAGAAGGTGAAGCACCCGAATGAAAAGTCAGAAGAGTAATTTCTCTGAAAGAGCTTTTGTAATAATTTGAGCTGAATTCTTGTATTCATTTGATCAACTCCATCCAGCTTTCTGCACCAGAAAGCAAGCTGAATAACTCACATCTGTTTCATATTATTATAGCTTACAAGCTGCTTGTTTGTACACTTAATTCTTATCCTAAAGTATCATAAGCGCACACAGAAAGATCAAACCAATAATATAATCTACTTTATTTCTGGTATTACCTTGATTTTTCAAAAGTTGCAGTTGTTCTTTCTTTACTGTTTGAAATTGTTCTCACTAAGAAGCGCTGTCATGGCTGAGGGGTGGTGGAAGGTACTGCTTTCTTGGAGAAATTCTGCATTAGACGTAGGTCATTGTAACTGCACTGAGTTGAGGGAATTTAGGATCGTGTATGTGCAGCAGCTTGGCTCTCTCCTTCCTCCCTGCTGCCAGTCAGAAAAGGCAAGCTGAATAACACTAGTACAGAACATCCAAGGAATATAATCAGGACTGTTACCTGCCCAACGTTACCAATTTTACTATGGGAGAGTTATCACATTTTTTCTTTTGTTTTTTTAAACAGAAATAGCATTTGTGTTGCTGCTGTTAATACTTGTTTAGATTTCAGTAGCTCCACATGACTCTGGTAGAGAACCATTCCTCATATTCAGTGGGGGAAAAAGTAAGGGAGGGGAAAAAGTCACATTTTTCATAGTCTAATGTCTTCTGTGTGTTGAGCTAGACCAAATTTGGAAATTTCTGTATCATGAACATGAAGTTTCACATCCACCATCTTTTCAGTTGAACAAAGGTACATTTAAAAATTACGTTATACGTGGGTCTTTTAGGATATTGAGCAGATTTTTCTGTTTAAGTAATACCTCTGTAAATATATCATCTTGAGATTAGATTAAAGCTCTTTGTATTTCTGAGGTAGTGGGAAGTGTATCTTCACATCGCTTTTGAAGCTGTTATTCATGAGCCATCAGTTACTTCGAACACTGCAGTAGAGAAAGTAGTGTGACATGTTTGTGTTTTGTAGTTCTTAATATGCTTTATACATGTATTATTAATAATAAGAGAGGAAAAAGTGAAGGTATTTGTTTTAGGCAAGTGCACTTCTTTGCTTTAGACTGTCACAATTGCTTTAATCTTTTTAGATTTCCCATTTTACTTGAAGTCTGAACGTAAACTGAAGATATGTTATTAAAAACCTGACAGGTCACACAAGATCTGATCCTGGATTATGAACAACTCTTAGGAACTGAAATGCTGCAATTGCACAGAGTTAAATGGAGAATCATATACAAAGAGATCGAAGTGAAAGAGATTTTGTAGAAACATGTCCTTTAGTTTGAATCTCAACAGAGTCTCATTCTTCTTCACTTAATTTTCTTCTGTTTCAAGTTGGAACAAATCCCAAGTTTGCCCTGAATTTTTTATATTTGTCTTCTCATTGTGCTTTGGATTTCAGCGGGCTCTCCAGACGTGCCAGAGGTTCCCCCAATATCTGCGCTTTAGTTTAGGATGTCTTTGAGTAGGGAGCAAGAATGGAATCTGTTTGTGTTTTATTAAGACCAATGTGTGGGTTTTCCATTTACTTCAGTGAAAGAGAGTTTACTGTTTGTCTTCCTGAGTGTTTGGTGCAGCATGTACAGCATGGTCCTGATCCTAAGTCATGAGAATAATTTTAAATAACCTGGGTTTTATTTTTGCTGAATTCAAAAGATAGAAGGTTTTTTGCTCTTTTTTTAGTCTCTTTGTATAGTCTTCAGAGAGAATTACTTCTGCAGTGTGAGGAAGAATAATGATATTAAATAAAAATACAAGGAGAAAATAAATATGTGTGGAGTCTAGATGCTTTTCTCGATTGCA
>NW_009647425.1:1032324-1034240 GCF_000708025.1 Charadrius vociferus | reverse complement strand
TATTTTTTTATTCATTTAAAATAAATCCAAAGAAATCATATGTAAAGTAGAGTAAAGTAAAAAAATATCAGGATGAACCCAGACGTTGGGACGTGACAGTGTCAAGACTTCTGCCCCTCCATCTTGCAACTAGTTACCTTAAATTCTTAACATTTTCTGGTTTGGGCTGACAGCCAGCTTTTAATCAGTGATGTCAATATAGTACTTGTTCCTGTCTTCTCATTTCCTCACCAATTTCTGATGTGACAGCTTATCAAATGCCTGGGTGAAATACAGACAGATTGCTTTCATCACCTTTCTATCATATATTTCCTTGGTCACCCCTTCAAAGAACTCACTTGGATTCTTTTGGCAAATAAATGTTTGTTGGAGTTTGGGATTTTTTTTCCTGTCTGTCATCCTCTAAGAAGTAGACCCTGTTTTCCTTAATGATTGATATGAGTATTTTGCCCAGAGGATGGGTTGGTCTAAGGAGGTGCATTTTTCACTCCTGTTCCTTTCTTAAAGTGGATAATGTATTTAACCCCTTTCAAGTTGCTGGTCTGTAACAGCACAGACTTCAGCAAGACAGTCTACTTCTGAAGGCCCAGGTGGATGCCACTCTGCTATCAAAAGTCAAAGTGGGAAAAAAAAAACCTGAAAAAATATATCTGTTCAAGTCTACTGATGTTCTTTTAAACTGACTTGTGACCTGCTGTAGCAACTTGTACAGGGAAAGCCTAGAAACCTCCTGTTCACAATTTCAACTAGTTAACTGTGTTTTGCAGCTGGTTGCACACAGCTGGGCATTGTAAGCATAGCGTAGAGAAATCAAATGTTAGGCTCTACTTTGAAAGCTTAAAGTAAATAATGAAAACTGAAGCTAGGGCTGTTTCATGGGGTGGTGGTTTTTACTGTCGATATCCTGCATGCCACTAAATGTAGGGACAGGCTCTTAGGTGGCAGTGCCTGGCAGGAGACTGGCCAGCTCCGCTCCGCAGGTGGTGGATGTCCCCTTCCAGTTCTCTGTGGCTGCCTCCAGAGCAGAAGGCAATCATGGAAGGACATGTGTTGGGGGATTCAGAAAGAGAATGGAAAGAGCATGTGATACTGCCAACCAGCTCCCAGCTGTTGAGGATTAGGATTCCCACCTGTTGCATGACAGGGCTTTGTGCTACACTACATGCTGTCAACGTATGTTATCATGAGTCTCTCTAAAAGATCAAGCCCTAGTGGAAATTCAAACAGAAATCAGCTGCCTGGCCTGATTTTTAGATGGTGGTAGAGCTCAGGAAGGGTTCAGAAGTCTAGTTCTCCAGCAGTAACTTTTCAAAAACATTGCCATGTTACCGTGAAGCCGGTCAACAGCTTGATGTCCAAGTGGGAACCAGTGAAAAGTGGTGTTACTCAGGGGTCGGTACCGGGACCAGTGCTGTTCAACATCTTTGTTGGCAACATGGACAGTGGGGTTGAGTGCACCCTCGGCAAGGTTCCCGATGACACCAAGCTGTGTGGCACAGTTGACATGCTGGAGGGAAGGGATGCCATCCAGAGGGACCTGGACAGGCTTGAGAAGTGGGCCTGTGCCACCCTCATGAAGTTCAGCCAGGCCAAGTGCAAGGTCCTGAACGTGGGGCAGGGCAATCGCAATCCCGAATACAGGCTGGAGAACGGATTGAGGAGAGCCCTGAGGAGAAGGACTTGGGTGTGTTGGTTGATGAGAAGCTTAGCATGAGCCAGTAACATGTGCTCCCAGCCCAGAAGGCCATCCATATCCTGGGCTACATTAAAAGGAGCATAGCCAGCAGGTCAAGGGAGGTGATTCTGCCCCTCTGCTCTGCTCTGGTGAGACCCCACCTGGAGTACTGCATCCAGCTTTAGAGTCCTCAGCACAGGAAAGACATGGACCTGTTGGAGCAGGTCCAGAGGAGGACCAC
>NW_009647425.1:1023954-1032041 GCF_000708025.1 Charadrius vociferus | reverse complement strand
AGGGGAGTTGGAACTGGATGATCTTCAAGGTCCCTTTCAACCCAAACCGTTCTGTGATTCTGTGAATTTTCTATCCAACCAAGAAGGTACCAGTGAAGAGCAGAAGATGCTGCATAATTTCTAGACCCCTCTTAGCAACTGATTCTACTGTTGTCCATATTTAATGCTGCCTGAATCTTGTATCTAATTTCTAAAATCTAGGTCATACCAAGTGATACACAGCATAATAAAACATTCATATGCATTAAGTTGGTTTCTTTCCTTTTGCAGTCTCCAGTATCGTTGTAACTGACATTTTGTTGACTAACTCTTTCAGGGACTTTTCTCAGATATATTCTTACATCAGTCCTGTAAGGCTCCTATGCAAATTTCTGGAAAGTTCAATGTTAACTTTTCTAGTGCTGAATTATTGGCCTACTCTCCCACGCAAGGACAACAGGCCATATGACCTTCTTAGGTAAGGATCTCATAACAACGAAGGCTTGGTATTACTTCTTTGACATAATGCAAATACATACGTTGTGCTAATGAAAGGAATTACTTCAAAATTAATTCTATAATACAGTTCAAGTGTGTGGATCGTTAAATAACTCTTAGTGCAGAGTCACCAGTCAGAGCCAATCTATTAATTTCCATCCCTTTATAACTAAGAAAAGGATCTTTTTGTATTATTTTATCCTTTGATTATCCCTCTATTTCATCTTGTAGAGAAGGACAAAATTTAATATTATTCCTTAGATTTGAATTTAAATACAGATATGAGCTGGCTTAATTAATCATCAGTGCCTATGACTAAACTGTATAATACCTAGCAAACCAATTAAAAGATAGCTAGCACTGTCAAAGCAACTTGGCAGTATATAATGGGTGGAAAATAAGAATAAAGACATAATGTTCGGCCCGCGGAGCTTCTATGGCTGTTTTGTGTGCCTGTTTTCCCAGACAGCAGGGAATGCACAAAGCACAGGGTAAGGTACAATAGTTGAGTCTGCCAAATGACAGAAGCAGAGTTTTAAGATCTCCACTTACACCCAGTGTACTATATTCCTGTAAATGTTTTAATTTAACTTACTTGTATGAAGGAATAGATACAGAAAAGATATATTTGTTTTCTATATAAAAGAGTGTGAATGATAATATCCAGACAAAGTCTTTCTCCAATGTCAACATCCTCAGCTTGCTCACAAGCCATATAATTAAAAAAAATACTTTGTCTTTCTACCCTTTTTGTTTAATGACAGTGGTACAAATAAAGACTCACTCTTCCTGTGGGTTTTAGTTTCAACCAATGACCATTTTAAAGCTTCAAAAACTTGGCGGGAGGGGTTGAAAGAGGGACAAAGAGATTCATTATCCCATACAGATTTTTTTAACTAACAGTTGCACACTGCTTTGGTGCCATTATATTTAGTGAGTCTAAAAGGAAAGTGACCTTCACATATTTGTACATTTCTTCTGTGTCACTTTAACATGACAAGATTTACTGTAATGCTGAAAGGTAAAATTCAGTAGCATCTTTCATGGCTAATTAATTGTAAATGTTGCTCTGCAAATTCTGTCCTTTTCATGGAGGCAGGAAGGATTCTGCCTGGTTCTAGTTGCTATGCAAATAAATAAACCAGGGGTGAAAAGACCATGCTCTGCTCACTCCTGAAAGTCTCATTGAAATTGCATATTTAACAGCACTGACATAAGATGTCTTTGTATCAGGTAAAAAAATTGTGATTTAATTGAAGTAACTGTTAATTCTGCTTCAGTGGACATTGCAGCCATGAGTCTCCAGGGAAATCCAATCCCGCAAAAGAAATATAATCAGCTTCAAATGAGGCTCAGCTTTTTATGGTACTCTTCAAAAGACAGGCTATGCTTAAATACAGCCCCAGGTTCGTGGTGTATGGTGTGCTAGCAAGTCGTGCAGATTTTACATACTGCAGCACACTGCCATTCAGAAATAAAATAAATAAATAAAGTGAAAACTCGAGCTTCTCTCCATGGCAACCACTGCATTGCTTGAGCCTCGTGCCACTTCCCGAACAACTGCACATAGGAAAATAAGCCAGCAGCCAGCCAGCATGGGGAAAAAAAACAGGGAGAGGTTTACAAAATCTGCCCAGGCTGCCAGGCATGGACTTTGTATAGACTTTTTAGGGCTACATTTTTTAACTTTGTGTCAGTACATTCTGTAGTATGTTTTAGTTTGTCCTCACTGTAGCATGAGAGGCAGGAGATGGGTGACTACTGGAAGAACTAAAGCCTGGATGATGCAGTCCCTTCTTCCCAGCAGTGGCTTCATGCGACAGCCTTGCCCCATGGCAGGTCTTGTGGGCAGGAAGGCAGGAGGAAGGGCCGGCTGCCCCTGGGTCTTTCCAAAGCTGTCAGCACCAGGTCACTGCAGTAGTTCTTCCCAAAGACATATGTAGCTGCACTTGAAACCGAGCTACAACGGCAAGGTAATAAAGCAGGCTGTTGGCAACAGGTAACATGGATCCCTGAACCGTATTCAGCTCTGCAAAAGTTGTCAGTTGTACCTACTAAACGTCTTTCACTGAATCTGTTTTACTAAGTAAAATGGGCCACAGTGGCTAAAATCTCCCCTCTCAGGAGAGCATTATCTTGTCCAAAATGCCCTGGACAAAGGGCCCCAAAACATAGAACCATAGAATTGTCTAGGTTGGAAGGGCCCTTTCAGATCATCAAGTCCAACCATCAACCTAACACTGCCAAAACCACCGCTAAACCATGTCCCTCAGCACCACGTCTACCTGTCTTTTAAATACCTCCAGGGATGCTGATTCAACCACATCCCTGGGCAGCCACTTCCTATGTTTGGTAACCCTTTTGGTGAAGAAATTTTTCCTAATATCCAATCTAAACCTCCCCTGGCACAACTTGAGGCCATTTCCTCTTGTCCTGTCACTTGTTCCTTGGGAGAAGAGAAAGGCCAGGTCCTGCCTGCTGAGAGGCGTCCTAACAGCTAAATCCTGTGGAGGAAACTGGAACAATATTTACATGCTTGCCCCAGTCCTCTGTACGAGTTTGAAGATAAAAATGTTGGAAACAGGTAGACATCATGATGGCATAAATGTGGGCTATGCTTTTTTTTACTGTTTTGCACTTTAAGCAGAGAGATTGGAGCAGGGCTGGCAGAGTGGGAAGCTTTAAGGGCCAGGTTTGCTTTTCATTCAGCGCATTGTTTCAGCTCGGAATAGGTTGGCAGTCCTCTGGCAAACTTTTTGTCTGGCTGCAGAGATCTGATTCTTACAGTATTTCTGATATTTTTCTGGCTTAGTAAAGTTCATAAAGGGCTTAAATATGGTGGTGCCTCCTGCTGAGGAGGATTTCGTGACCCGCAACTCCACCCTATGGAGGCCCTCTGGGTCTAATGGGTTTCTCTGCTAAAGTATTCTGCATACTCCTCAAGAATAGTTTTTTGGTACTTGGTACCATGTGAGAGATGGAAACTCTATATACAGCCTTTATAAGTGTAGACTGAGTGAGTGTACGTAAGTATATAAAGTGTTCACTTTGCAACTGTATATATGCACTCTTCCTTAGCCCATTTCCAAAACCAATTGTAACAAGATTTTCAGAAGTAATTGCTTTAAATCCATTTTATATTATATGTAAAATGTTAAACCCATTTCGTATTAGGCAAATATTTTGTTACACTTTGCAAAAGTGCTATGTGGAGAATTGCTAACTGTGACAGCCAGCAACCAGTGCTGGATCAGGAGAGATAGGTGTCTATTGAGAGAACTAATCCAGGGATGAGGAAAAAAACCCAACCCAGACCAACTTTCTCCTTTTTTTGTTAGGGATGAAGTGACTATAAATGTCTGCAGAATGCTTTCGTATCAGATCAACAGGTCAATTTGCCAGGCAAATGCCCTAGTCACTGGGTTAGAGCAACACACTCTTCATGGGTCACTGAATACTTAATTATTTAAACAAGATGGAACAGCTCCAACTGGAGAGAAAATAACATTAGCCTGGTGGTTAGGGTACTCAGCTGTCATTGAGAGATGTAGAGTCAAATCACTGCATCGAATCAAGCCGCGTATAGGCACCAAGCCGGACATCTGACCATTTGCCTTTAGCTGTTCTTTAATAGCAGTGTTTACATCTCATCTTCCTCATGAAAGATTTTGAAACATCTTGATTTTGCTCCAGTGAAGATCAAAATGAAGACCCAAGCCTCATTTTAAAAATATTATTTATGAGGAAGAGGCTGGCTAGCTAGACTTCCTGATTAGTTGTTCAGAAACAATTTTAGGTCATTTTTTTTTTCTACTGAATATGCAAAATTTGGTGGATTTAGTCAATCAAATTTATTAAGGGAATGTACGTATGTGCATGTATGATTAGGAGAACGGGGGGAGAAAAGGGAAAAAAGGAGAGTAGTCAGAAATATCACTTTACTGATGCCATCGTCCAGCAGCTGCTTTGGATTTTTTCTTTTTTTTCAATTTAAAGGAACATCCTCAGAGCTGCAAATTCTCTATAGCCCATTTCCTATTGGCAAACCTTGAACACCTTTGCTGTTCTATGATGCCTTGTGTGGGAGATGCTCTCTGCTAGATGATCTGCTGCACTTAGAGTCAGCCAAGGTCTTTTTCTCCTTTCTGGGACTCCTGCAGACTCAGATAAAGTGGCAGCCTGCTTGGAAAAGCAGAGGAAACAGATGAAGGCAGTACTTGAATATCTTCCCATTATCACCGAGGGTTATTCAAACACGTGTCTTCATAGTTTCAGGTCATAGCTGTATGGTACTTTTCTACATGTAATCAGATACGTATGTCATTCTTAATACAGACATTTTAGAAATTGTGCTATTTCAGGCTTATTTAGGCTGTATATTTTACAGGCTGGCTATGACAGCTCTGGACTAGCTTAATTCTTGGAAGTTTTTCTAACATAATTTCTTGGGGGAGCAGAAAACAGATAACACATAATCAGGGTGGAGCTTTAGAGATGTGTGTAATAGCAGGCTCAAAGTGTGTAATCTTTTCCTTTGATTAGTGTGAGGACTATATGCAACTTATTGACTTCAGCAAGAGCTGCATTTTTATGTCCAAAGGTGGATTTGAGCCTTCAAGACATAGTTCATGTGTGCTATCCTCATATGGTTCCTGGAAAGGGCTGTAATGGGTGTTTTAGAGAGATGTGTGCAAAAGCTCAAAATCACTTCAAAGGATAGTTACTCTTTGAAGTAGTCAGCCAAGACTAATCACCTTGTCAAAATTCTTAGTGACATATTGAAGTAGTCATTTGGATGCTGTATCCAGATAATAAATGTTCGGAATGAGACTTACTTTGTATGTCTATACCATTCTAATGTCTCTGCAAATCACGTACACATCCTGAGCCACGTTTGAACTAGTTTTGTAAGTACTGGTTGCAGAGCAGCCATTGTAGACTACAGCTTTGTGTGGCTTACTCAGTACACCTGCTTATTTCTACCCCGCGCTCAGTGTTTTGCAGCAGCAGCAATACATCTGGAAACACCAGCCTGGAGGAGCCATTGCTCACTGTAATTTAGTCAGAACCTTTGAGTGAAGCTGAGGGAGCCAGTTGTTGGTTCTGGGTCTAAAAGACTATTTTCTAGATTAGACAGAAGATTGCTCTGGCCTGCTCCAGGGCAAATGAAAGCTGATTGATTGTGGCTAACAGCATGCTGACCCTAAGCTAATATACCCTCCCTCGCAGTAGATTTATTAGCTCAGACTCATCACCATGCTAATTGCTTTTCATCTTTTACAAACATAAGCTATGCAGGATGGACAAGTAAACACATGTCTGCTTATAAATAACTATTCAGACATTGAATGAGCGAAATTGTTGTGGTGGAAATGCAAGTGAGACACAGCCACTTCTTGAGCCCAACTGCCTCCTGTGGTTTTCCTATAAAAGCCTGAATACTGTGTGTCTCAGATGGGATGTGATTTGGGATACCAGATTACCTTAACTGAGTTTCCCTCTGCTTCTTTTTCATCTCACTGCAAAGCATGCCAAATCTCAGGTTTCCACTTGGCATAAAAGAACAAGAGTAAATCCCTTTGTGTGATTTGTCTGTTGAAACAGAGAAATAGCTAGAGACTGTTTATTAGTCCATGAAGAGCAACTGGCTCATTGCTTCTGTCTTTAACAGTTCTTTTGTGTTCATAGCTTATCTGAATAGTGCATTAACCAGGGATTCAGGAGACCTAGTTATTAAAGTAGACTGTTGCATGACTTCTGGCAAAAAAACAGCCTTACTTTACTGTTTCCCAATTCATAAATTGTGAATAATGACACCAACTATTCCATCAACAAATCTGAGATGTACTGATGTACCAATGAAGAGAGAGGTATATATTAGAGAGAGGTATTATTATAATCATTATTTATTTCTTGGTTCACTGAACAATAATTGTTGGGTAATATTTAATGCATTTACATATTAAGACAGGAAATTTTATAGATATCTTGAGAGGGCTGCTCACTGCAGAATATTAGAAATAGTGTTTAAGGGAGTAGATTAAATAGGTGAAAAAATGCCTATCTTGTATCTCCTGAGGGGGTTTAGGTTCTTCCTACTCACTGCCTAGTACAGTATGTTCAAGATGAACAAAATTAGTGAAAAAACATTTGGTTCTGAGGGAACATTAGAGATAGAAAAATAGTGCAAATCTGCAATCTAAATCTTTGGACTCTTAGGTAGATAAATGGATAGTCCTGCTTAGATAGATAGGTGGCATTTATATTATATATGTATGTAGTCAGACCAAATTTGAGAATCTAGATCCCTTTGTAAATCTAGCCCTCAAAGTGAGTTCTCTAAGTCTGAAATTGGAAGGCTTTGTCAAAATGATTGCTTAAGTTCTGGTATCTCACGTCTATACTAGTGCCAGAACAAGGGTGTGAACCATGTTTCTTTTCTGAACATCGTCAATTATGAACTTCATACCCATAATACACGAGTATACACAGTTGTGCACTGAGATGAAACAGGCAGTAATTAATGCCTGTAGAAAAGGAGACTATCACACAGAAAGTTTCTGAGACCCTTTTCATCTCCACAGCTTCCAGTCTTGTTTCTATTAGAGAAGAAAAGGCAAGAAGTAAAACCAAAAGAAAGAAGTAGAGGTTGCATTTTGGAACAGTATGTAATTTAGCACAGATTGCCTTTATCTCCATGTTAATAATTTTTTTCACATGCCAAACCATTATTTTTTGGTGAAAAGTAAAAAGAAAATCTAATAAATGAAGGTTGGGAGGCAGAGGGAGAACTGCTTGATTTCTATAACAGTAGTTTGGTAACAGCTGTAGCACAGCTGGGTTCTTATAAGTGTAGTGAGGAAAAGCTACACCATTAATGGTAGAGTATTTATCTTATGTTGTTCTCCAGGCTCTGAATATTATCTAAGTGCTTTGTGCCAAACGTAATAAAATGGCCAGAATTCTCCTTATAGAAAGCATAAATTGCTGAAGACAAATATAGTATGAAGGAAACTGTCAATGTGATAATTGTGCACTCCTGTCACTAAATTGCATGAAATATATGTATTTATGAATATTCTAACCCTCTAGACCATTTACTGGTATAGTAACTGGAAGACTATGCAGTGGGAATATTTTATTCTTTTTGTCACTTTTTTTTATTGCTACATCGCCTATAGAGATCCCACATTGCAATATATTTGAAAAGTATTATAAATAGGTCAGGATGCCACTATTTGCCCAGTCGCAGTTAGACACTTGTAATAATATCATTTTAGGAATTACAAAATCATTTGAGTAATAAATTAACTTGCAATTCAAGGGAAATGAAAATCAGTCGATGTAAGTTGGCCTTTGTTAAAAATATGAAGTCAGCTGCTTTTGCTGATGAAACGCACGCTTCTCATATATAAATCTTTTAAATGCTTCTGGTGATAGTCATCAAAGAAATACTGACTAAGATAATTTTAGCATTTTAATAGTAAAAACTAGCTACCTTTCACACATTGAATTGAAAAATTATTTATGATGAAAATCATTACACTTAGGTATTTTAAAGAGCAGCCCTTGTATATTATGAATAGCTTGGTCTTTGGTATCTCCAGCAG
>NW_009647425.1:979079-1023940 GCF_000708025.1 Charadrius vociferus | reverse complement strand
AGGAATAGTTCCAAACCAAAAGAATTAAGACATAGTCAACCAATCTACTGTTTCTCAGTTTTCGGGTTTTTTACAAACAACGTGATGCAATTATCATGTATTAAATAAAATGATGCATCAGAAATAAATTTCCCCACATAGGAAGTCTGGGAAAGATGTGGATAGGGTGGGAGGGAGGACGGAGGAAACAGAAGAGGAAAGGAAAGAACTTCAAGTTCTTCTTGGCTACTGTCAGTGAATGTGTTCTATGTTACTCATTACCTTCTTAGTGACCAGGAAGGAATTTGAAGGGGATGAAAAAGAGAAACAACAGTTTCCATCCTCACCAAAGGGTAGAGAGGAGAGTGAGACACGTGGAGGGTATCCGCAGAATATTTTGAGTACTTCCCAGCGCTCTGTTGTGGATGGTCCATCCATCTGCAGGCTCGAGAGACTTGCTTTCCCCATGCTCTTGTTCCTATACATTGGTAGGAGCTGGAATATGCTCCAGTTGCAGTTTTAAATCTGAGACACCCCTCAGCTGAGCTAGCTAGGCACCCCAAGCTGCCTGGCCATAAAGTTAATCAAGGTGCTAGAAAAGAGAAGGAATGAGATTCCGTGTATAAATTAAAACTGTGCTTTCTTGATTTATCATTTGGTTCTTTAGCTTCACTTACAATTTTGAAATCAAGAAAATTACTCTGTTTTTGTATTGTCTGTAAGTTAGCATGACCTTAGGTAATTTTGGCAAGCACAAATGTGTTGGGCAGAACTCAGTTCAGGTTTAAAATAACAAATATAGGTATCTACAGGTGAACTAGATGTCTAGGTTCCCATCATAATCAGTGAAGGTCTCGTCAGTGGAGCCTCAGCTCACAGTGCAGTCTGTGTTGTCTGTATTGAATAAATCTTTGAGTATATGGCAGCTTAGATACATAACACACATGTAGACACCTTCATTAAGTGTGTGGTTAGTGAGGAATTAAATCTCACCCATAATGTCTTACAAAAGAATAACAAGTTATAGCCAGATGTTTCGAAGTTGTATGCCTTTATATAACATGAACAGATGGCTGTAAGAGCCATTTCCTGCCCTTAACATTCCAGCATGGGGTGGATATCGTAGCTCCACCTATGTAAGTAAACTAAACATGCCCAGGAATGGTGCTGGGCAGTGAAACCAGCTGGCACGATCTGACCTACCTTTTGTTAGTAAATCTGTCAACTTCCAAAACTTGTATGTGCACGTGGCTGCTTGCATGCCAAGTGTCCATTGGGAATGGTGGAGATCTGCTCATCTCCCTGCAAGATTCTGGTCCCACACCACTGCTGGAAACATTTTTATGACTTTTTTTTTTTTTTTTTTGGTAGGTGGCACAGGCAAAAAACATGGCACAGATCAATCTAACAATTTATTCATATATCTGACTACACACCAGAGCCTGGGAATGTTCCTGGGCATTTTTTAATTTATTGGTGTACCTCTAGCTAGTAGAAAGTACTTCTCATCTATATAACTTGCAGGCTTTGCCTTTGAATCCAGCATGATGCAACTGGACTGGAAGAGTGTTATGGTAGTGATTTGGTTACAGATGAAGACAAAACCCACAAACAAACACTGAGCCAAGAAATCAAGAAATAAGGTTCATGTTGCCTTGTTTCCACCTTCCCACAGCTTATGATGATAACTCAGTATTGGTATAATGACACAGTATTTCTCAGGATTTTCTAGTAATGCACACAGAACAAGTGGCATCGGAAGGTAAATGGTGCCATGGATACAGAGTTTAGATATTGCCTTGAGCAGGATGGTACCGTAGTTTAGGACTAACAAAAGCATATATAATAATTACATTAAATACAGCCTAAATGTGAGTGATCCTGAAATGGAAATAGAAGCTAACTCAATAAGTTTATGTTTGCTTATTTTCCAACGCCCCCCCCCGAAAAAGATCTATCTCACAGGACAGTGATATCTGAGATTGCTATTCTGTAGCCTCATGCCTACTGACTTTTAGAGGTAACACGTGTATTTTTGTACTGCATTTGAATACTTTCTCAAGTTAGGTTTCTTCCCATTATTTTTGCTGTAGGAATAATACAGTCAGCTTAAGTGTGCTGAAAATCTCTCTCATCATTGACTTCAGTGCAAACTGAAATTATGACAGCAGATAAAAGAAAAAAATAAATTCAAATGATCCTATGCAGATAGGGTAGTCAAAGGAAAACAACTAGCTTTTGTAGTAAAATATGCATTTGGTGAACAGCAACATTTTTTTAGTATACTTGTGTTACCACCTTCTCTTAAAATTACTTTGATTTAAATGAAAAGAAGATTGTTTCCCTTATTTCATTCTTTTGTTTGTTTTGCACATGACTTCTTTTTCATAGAATCATAGAATGGTTTGGGTTGGGAGGGACTTTGAAGATCATCCAGTTCCAACCCCCCTGCCATGGGCAGGGACACCTCCCACTAGACCAGGTTGCTCAAAGCCCCATCCAGCCTGG
This sequence comes from Charadrius vociferus, assembly GCF_000708025.1. Lineage (NCBI taxonomy): Eukaryota > Metazoa > Chordata > Aves > Charadriiformes > Charadriidae > Charadrius > Charadrius vociferus. Next base: position 1,021,453 of record NW_009647425.1, on the reverse strand, counting down.
CCTTGGACACCTCCAGGGATGGGGCATCCACAACCTCTCTGGTCAACCTCTGCCACTGCCTCACCACCCTCAGAGTGAAAAATTTCTTCCTGATAACTAATCTAAATCTGTCCTCTTCCAGTTTGAAGCCATTCCCCCTTGTCCTGTCACTACATGCCCTTGTAAAAAGTCCTTCCCCAGCTCTCCTCTAGGCCCCCTTTAGGTACTGGAGGGCCACTAAAAAGTCTCCTTGGAGCCTTCTGTTCTCCAGGCTGAACAACCCCAACTCTCTCAGCCTCTCCTCATAGGAGAGGTGCTCCAGAGAACACTTTTATCCAAGTGTTGCTGAAGTGTTGCAACTACCAACATATTTTAGTGTCTGCGTACTGAATCTAATCTTTACATTGCAGTGTCTCTATTACTGGGAGTATCTCTTCCTATATGTTTGAAATGCTCCGTCTAGCTATTCTGATCTATAAATAGCATCATATGGATGAAATAAAATTCTGTATCTGAAATAATTTAACAGGATTTAGGTTTCTGCCCCTACTGGTTTTGAATGAGGTGTCACAGTATGCTAGGATGCCTAGAATTTGTGGTTTAGGATCTAGGACATGAAAATGAAAACAGTTCATAACTAATAGTTGCTTTGTATTATATTTTTTAACCACCATAACTGCAATCGTTATATTTATGAGCATGCAAGCCCGAGAGGGGCAGGCAGAGATCAGGGGAGGTGGAAGGGCATGGGCTGTCTCAGTCTGTGGGAGCAGCTGCTGCCCCACTTGCAGTGGAGATGGCGGTACGAGAACAAGGGGGGGACACACAGCCCTTCCACGAGCATTGCCCACTCCACTCCATCTCACAGCTGCTTTCAGTGGGCCCATCAGAGCCGCTTTAGCAAGGAAGGACTGAATAAACTCAGAAATAGAAACTCACAAGCTGTCTTTGAAGAGTACAGCTGTATTTCACGTTACAGAGACTGAGTAGCTGAGGCAGAAAGGCTGTCACTTGCCCAAGGTTTCAAATCAAACCCACAACAAAACCAATAATTAGGACCCATGAGTTCCTGATTCACAGCCTTCCCTCATTTGCCCAGATGCTGCCACTTCACCATCCTTTTTTTCTTTCTTTTTTCCAGAAAGTTAACTGCAATTGTGAATTTTAATTCATCTCCCTTTGAAAGAGCAGGGCATGAGAGCCTCAACATGCATTGGAAAGCATGGCCAGTGGTACTAACCTATCTCTTGAAAATTGAGAATAGGATATTGAACTCAGGGGTTTTTTTGTATTAAAATGAAATATTTATCACAAGAAATTTAGGGAACAGGATGCTGAAAGGTCAAATTTTCCATTATGGTCTAGCAACAGAAAGGACAGTACAGATCTTCAGAGAATAGCTGAGGTAAAAATATTATTTTATCATTAACCATGCCATGCAGAGTCTTCATTTATTTCAGCAAACAGTGTCCTATTGCTATTTGACTCCTTGGCCCCATAGACATTCACCTACAAGAGCAATGCTTCACAATTTCTACTTACTGTTTGTCCTTTTATTAATTCTTCCACACTTGTAGGTGTGCTTTTTTGCATGCTCAAAAGCAGTTCTGTGGAAGTAAAATTTTTGCAAAGGGAATTGTTATGTAGCTTTTTTCACTCTTTGATTCATTGTAAACAGGTGATCTCACTTTAAAAATTGTGTGAATCTTCCATTCATTCCTACCTGATAAAAGTTAAAACTTTTCTGCGACTTCCAAGTGCTCTATCTGCAGCCTATGGTCTGGATAAACCCTGAAAAATAGTTTTTGCAGCTTTCTGGTTTTATCCAGACAATATACATAACTTAAGCCTTCATATTTTTTAATCATTTCAACTTTCAGTCAATGGTGTGTTTGAATCCTGTCCATACTTTCTTTGCATTTTGGTCATTGTCATGAACTTATATTTGTTTTAGGAAAGAAGGAATCCCTCACCATGAAGGAAGAGGTCTTTTATCATGAACTTCTCTTCTAGTAACTAAAGCAATGTTCTCCTTCTCTTGGGTTTCCCTTCACATATTTCTGTACTTTACAGAGCATGATTAGCCTTTTTTTTATTTTGCCTTTAAGGCTTTGTAGTTTGCCTTGTCCTTGTTGCTGTTATCTGTAGAGATGTAGCGCCCCAAGTCTGGCATCTTGTCCTTTTTTTCACTAAACACTCTACAAATGCAGAAAATCAGCTCACTGTTACAAGCGTCTCACTCTCCAAATAGAAGACCCACAGAGAGAGGGGAGGTGGTCTGCACTGCAAACTGAGTGATGTTCAAAAAGCAAAAAACAAGTTCCATTTTTTTTAGCATGGTGCAGCCTGTATGAGTCATGAATAGGAGCTGTTGATAGGGATACCAGAATAGTAGGCAAAAAAAGAGTACTAAAATGAAGAAATGAAAAAGGCAGATGAATAAAAAATGTTTGTGAATTGACCACATTTCATCTCAGTTAGGTTTTAATTTTGATGCACAGTGACAGAAAGTTGGACATAAACATTTTGTTATAGCAGAAATAGGCCCTGAATAAGTAGTGACTCAAATTAAGGGACACTCTGAAAAATACCCTGAAATCTAAGAAAGCAGCAATTGAAAAGACCTATTGTTTGTCTGGTGAGTCATTTCTAATGCAGAATATTATCTCCATAGTATATTTTTCCATTGACTTAGTTACTTGGAAAACAATTTAAGCAAATTTTTAAGTTTTGAAAAGCTGTCTTCTGGGGTTTGTTTTGTTTTGTTTATCTGATAAAGCTGGCTTTGCCTAGACACAGGACGACAGTTGGCATATCTGAAGACCGAAGTCTCAGGACTCCAGCCATGTAGTAAACTAAATTCTATTTTCATTGCTAATGATTAAAAGCAGAAAAACAAAAAGCAGGTGGTAGCACCACCTACTGCAACTTTGTAACCAACACAGAGCCACCAAAATTCACATGAATTCAGCAAGCAGAAGTCATTGCCAATTGTAAAAAAATGACAGGTTCATTTTTGCCAAAAGTGTTATTTTGTATACCAGGTAGAATATTGATACTAAAAGGTACCAGAAACTTAAAAATAATGGGGGAAAAAACCCCACTTTTCAATAAGTTTTTAATAAGTTACTTTTAACTTCTTACTGAGTTGGAAAGTCTTTCCAATTGTCTTCAGTTAGGCTTTTAATAATTAAAGGGGAAGGGTAATATCTAGGCTTTAAGCAGTCACCTAGACAAATAAAATGGAACACAATAACAAGATCCTCTGTTTCTTAGATCAGACTAGGTTCAGTTACAGATACCTCTTTCATGTCCTAGTTACCTGCATGCCCTTTTGCATTTAGTTCTGGGCTCTGGGGAAGGAGATGGACACCATTGCATTCTTCTGCAGTGCAGGGATATTATTTAGAGTAAAGAGGTAAACTGATGTCTCACTTGGGCACTGAGTTATCAGTCATCAGATTCTGTTGATAAACATCTAAAAAATTGTTTAAAGCTTTTTTGGTTCTTACACTTACACCAGTTCCTTTTGAAAGACATCCTCAGTTGTACTTGGCATTATTCTCCACCTTCTTTTTCTAGGAATATATTTTTCTGTTTCCTTTCAGAAAAACTCCACTATTTTTTTTCCAGAAGGGGCTTTTTTGTCCCTTTTTTTCCCAACATAATACATTTTTTAAATAAGTAAAAGGTGTAACTGGACCTGGGTATTAAAAGTCATGTAATGAAGGATATTTAAAATCTTTTTAATTCTAATTCAACATTAAACCCCCAAATTTTTAAATTCTTCATCCTGAGGAATTCCACCAGATTGGTAGTTCCCATAGCGAGCCTGTGTCAGAGCTGCAAATGCTGGCTGGGTCTCCGGACTGCAGGAGTGCTTCTAAGGAACAGAGGGAGGGATCCAAGGGAAAAGGAATTTGTTTCCCCTGCTGAGTGCTGGTGAAGCTTTGTTGGGATCAAAACATCTTCATAAAACATCTTGACTCCAGTGAACAGGAGCCAGAAAATGCTGGATATTTTTCTGAACAGCATTGGTGTTAGCAAGATTTCTTTTCAGTTTTGCCATGAAGGCTTGGCTTTATGCAAGTGCTTGATTGGTGTGAACTATTTCTTTTTCATCTGGTCATGAACTGTCTTTTACCTCATATGCTATACTTTTAAAATACTTTTCAAACAAATGTTGGCCTTTCACCTGTTTCAACAAATCCAGACTAAATAATATTCCATTTAATTTTACTGGTATTGACATTTTTCTCACCAGTGGTATATGCATAAGCAACTGTTGTAACAAACATATTGAATTTTGGGGTATATTCAGACATCATGTTATAGGCGACTCAGGATGATGAAATAGATGTGGGATTAATGGAGAGAAACAATGCAGTGTTGATAACTGATGAGAAAATCTTGAACATGTTTAGATAAATAATCCCTGATATAAAAAAAATGCAGTTTAAATGCCAGGGAATGTTAATTACTTACAGTTTAATGAGGAAATTAATTAAGGCACAGCACAAGTACAAAGTAAGAATGCCTGTTGCTTTTCTCAGTACATAATTGGTAGCTTTGAAATACTGAGAAAAAACAAACTTGAGATATACAAGGCTATTATAGGCCCTGTTATTTCATGGAGAGGTGAGTTGTGGGCACGTATTAAAAAGAAAGAGTTAACTTCATAAAGGAACCACCAAGAAGAGTCTGGAGCTGTAAGGAAAATGATAGAATCATAGAATACCGGGTTGGAAGGGATTTGAGGGATCATCTGGTCCAACCTTTCTTGGCTAAAGCACGGCCTAGACAAGATGGCCCAGCACCCTGTCCAGCTGAATTTTAAAACTGTCCAATGCTGGGGAATCCACCACTTCCCCAGGAAGATTTTTCCAATGCCTGGTTGTTCTCATTGTGAAATTTTCCTCTTGTGTCCAATCAGCATCTACCCAGGAGTAACTTGTACCCATTACCCATCGTCTTTTCCATGTGACTCCTTGTAAAAAGAGGGTCTCCATCTTCTTTGTAGCCACCCTTTAGATACTGGAACACGGTGATAGGGTCTCCCCTAAGCCTTCTTTTCTCAAGGCTGAACAAACCTAGTTCTGTCAGCCTGATACATATTTAAAAAGAAATAAGTACATGTTTAAACCAAAAAAAAAATCTAAGAAGAAAATCAGTGAAGTGGTATGCACAGTGAAATCCCAGCAATGAAAGTAGTCCAGATATATAATCAGGATGATGAAAGATCCTTCCAATTGTCTTCTGAGAGGTTACTGCCCTATTTTTTTACTTCACAGCCATGGAAAATGGAGAAGATTAAGCAAAATGTATAATTTTTTTCATATGAATTATCAACAATAGGAGAAATATATTCTTGGCTAGTTGTGGGAAGGCTAAGAAAAATTTTGGTAGTTGTAGGAAAGGCTTCTAGAATAAGGGGGACTGTAACAGTGTCACATATATACTCCTACAGTGGGATATCTTAAACATTTCAGACAGGAAAGGTTCTAGTAACCTGCCATAAATGTGATGCTCCTGCTTAGTATGCTGGCTAGAGAGTTTTCCAGTTCACACTTGGCAAGCAGGCAGTAGGTTTCTACCCATTATACCTGGGAAATTTATGTCTGATAATCTGATGAATCATGATGTAAGGAAGTTTTCTTTTTCATCCAAATGTTTTACTTTCTATAGGTGCATCATATTCCTCCTAATTATAATCAAATGGGTAGAAGAAAGGCAAGAAGAGTAGAAACAATCAAGGGAAGCATCAGTGGCTACTTGTGAAAAAGTCACAGAGACTCTTTCAGAGAGTTTATAACACACTGCATAATATAAACAGCAAAATAAAAAATCTATGGCACTTTTCATAAACTGCAGACTGAAACATTGAAATTAGCTTTGTTCATACTTCACATGTTCTTTTTAGTCTTAGGTGCATCTCCAGGAGAAGTCTAATTCCTGTAAATGCAAATAAATACATATGCCAATGAATGATGTTTTTTGGATTCAATACATATTGACAGTGCAGCCCTACATTGCTACTTCATTTACATGTCCACTTATTTACGATTAATTATAGGTTAGTGAGCTTGTTTCCAGAAGTCTTATGTAAATATTCTCACAATATTTACTTGCCAGTTACATGAATCGAGTCATTATTTATGCGAGAGATATCTGTATCTTCCTACTTACAGCACCTAAATGTTTGTTTCTTTGTTGTTTTTATTAACTTTTCTAATGCTATTGCTTGTCCTTGAAGTTATTATTTTGCATTAAAGTAGACCAGGATGAAAAAATCGATGGCTGTAGCATTTCCAGGCTACGTCAGGCTGTCCGAACTCTCATTTGACAGCCTTGCTGTCCCAGGGGGTGCACTTTCTGCATGAACTATTTTCAATACTAATAATTCTTCTACAAAGTATTAGAAACACTAATATTGTCATACTGCTGTGAGTTACTAGTAGAATAAGTCTAGTATTTATTAGTTCTTTCATTACTTAGATATTAAGTCTAGCATCGTAGCATCAGGTAACCATGAGCTGATCAATGCACACATATAGAGATGCTGTAAACTTAGAGGACTAGTATTTATAATCCAAAATGAACAAATAACAGGAGAAATTACTACAACATGCAGACTGAGCAGGGATTTACAGATATCCTGTTAGTTCTGTCTGGGAGTTCTTTTAATGGAGTTTTGCCCATTATTTGTATCTTTTAATTGGAGTTTTGATAAGAAGAGAGTTGTTGCCAATTGAGAAACCAAACAAAAGAAAACAGCTAGGGATGTTTTAGAGTCTCCCAGGTCTGCCCAAGGCTGGTTCCGTGTCTCCAGAACACCAGGAGCATAACTTAGCGAATGGCAAAGCAAGCCCCATCATGCTGTCCTGCACAACATTATCCATGGATATACTTATACTGCCATCAAGTGTGATTTCCATTACTAATCCTGCCGATTAGTTGATGTAGTTTGCTCCAGTACTGATGGCAACAAAATTGCTGCTGTTTAGGCTTCCATGAAGGTTTTACCAGGACCCTGTGTATATTCTTGGTGGCTAAAGCCGGAGTTGCTATCACTTAGCAACTGTTGATTGCTAACCAGGTTAAAGTTACACATGCCGTAATCATTCTTAATAGAAAGGCATATGATATCGAGCAACTGTGTGTGTGAGAGAGAGAGAACAGAGGGCTTGAAGGTGGATGTAAGCAGTTAATCAGCATGTGGGAGATGGAGAACCACAAAAATGAGCTTAATGGTATAGGAGGCCCTGCATTCACTACCTATATGATGCAGTAAACTTCTGGGGGGGGAGGGAAAAGTTAATTTGAGTATAAAATTCAGTGTCTTTCTGTGAAAGCATTCCATATGTTCAGTTCTATTTCTTTAAAAGGTGGCATGTTTTAGTCACTGATAGTTCCTCCTTTATGCATAAACATTAAAACTTCAAATAAATGTCCTTGGAGTAAAGACCTCTTCTCCCCACATTTTATGGAATGGGCTCTAAAACTCGTGCCTAAACCATGACAAATAATATCTTCATATTTGGGTGGTGCACAAATGGATGGTAATGCAAAATAAGTGCGCAGGATATGCAAACAGGTACTGCTCTTATTTCTAGGATTGATCATTTCCTTTGTACTGGACCGAACAGAAGACAGATTTCCACTGTCACCAGAATTTTCAGTATTCCAAGTTTTCAGAACTGCAGCAAAACCGTGTGTTGGGTTGACCCCATCCAGCAGCCAAACACCCACACAGCTGCTTGCTCACTCCCCTCTCCCATGGGATGGGGAGAAAATAGCAGGAAGGTAAGAAGACTCATAGACCAAGATAATGACAGTTTAATAGAGAAAGCAAGAGCTGCACATGCAAGCAAAGGAAAAAGAAGAATTCATTCGCTACCTCCCATCGGCAGGCAGGTGTCCAGACACTCCCTGGAAAGCAGGGACTCAGCGCTCATAAAATGTGCGCGAGAAGATAAATGCCATAACCATAAACATCCCTCCTTCCTCCATCCTTCCCTGAGCTTTTATTGTTGAGCAGGATGTCATATGGTATGGAATACCCCTTTGGTCAGTTTGGGTCTGCTGTCCTGGCTGTGTCTCCTTCTATAAGAGGGGGGTGGGGAAGGGGAAGCCTGGAGACTAGGCAAGCACTGCTCAGCTGTAGCCACCACACTGGTGTGTCACCAACACTGTTCTAGCCACAAACGCAAAGCACAGCACCATATGGACTGGCATGAAGAAAGTTAGCTCCATCCCAGACAGACCCAGCAGAAACTGAAACTTTTCATCTTTTTTTTTATTTTATTTTTTTTAATGAAAAGCTGAAAAGGGTTATAGCCGCTGATGTCAATATGAGAAACCCAAACACATTCTTGTGCTTTTTATACTTTACTTGACATTACTTGACTTCTGGCATGCTGAATCAGCCGCCCTCTGTCTTAGCGAATATTTACTCGTTTTAATTAATTTAAATAGTTCCAACGGAAGAAACTTGGAAAGATCAAGGCCAGAACAACAAGATACTTTAAGTGCTCGATCAGAGTGAGGGACTTGCTTTCTAACCCCAAACCTAACCCAGATAAAGTAACAGCTGACAGCTGCTTCTCCTAGGCTGAATCAATGTCAAAATTAGCAAGTTCTTCTAAGGCAGATTTCCTTCTCTCTTTGTCTGGAAGAGGAAGCCTTCATCAGCACTGATATATTCCTGCAAAAAAAAAACCCTGAGGTCTCAATGAGTTGATATTTTCTAAGATTAAGGAAAAAAAAAAAAAAAACAAAGAAAAACACCCACCCCAACAACAAAACAACCCAGCTTTATTTACCCATCAAGGAGTCAATCATGTGAAAATTCCTCAGAAAATCCAAGAAGTTGGGATGCATACAATAAGACATGATCAGAAGTTATGTTTTGAATAAGAAAAAAATAGCTACGTGTAGAGGACAGAGTATGGGCATCAGTGCTCCAACAGGTGATCATCAGCACTGATGTCCCATGGGAGACGATTCCCCATATAAGAACTGAGGGTGCAGCAGTCAACTTTAACCCATTAAATGCTTTCAATGCTAGAAACTGGTGGCTGGAAAGGCATTGATATATGCTGCTTATAGGGTGACGTCTGTGTGCTGTATTTACTTTTAGCTGCCACTTTCACACAGTTAAGTTCTTCCTGCTATGTGTAAATACATGGTGTGTTTTCAGTGCCTTTGCCATTTTCCTTTGGTCTGACTGAAAATAAAGTTTAACCAACTGAAGGTCTTGTATGAACAGACTGCATAATTCAACTCAAATTAGCTTTTTGCTGAGAGTCCAGAGAATGAATACAAAAAGTTATATTACTTTCAAAATAAAGTCATTAGTAATCATTAAAGCAGCAGTCAAATGCAGACGGCATTACAGCTGCATAAAAAAAATGGAACTGGAAGTCAAACATTACTACTAATCACTGCCATTGTCCTGAAAGAGCAGAAATTAAGTACTGATTTAAACTCATTTTAAATCCCATTACTGGGAGACCAAATTGCTAAAAATGTGGAGGCCTTACTCATGGATTTCTATAGAACAAAACCAGCTTTGCTTTCTGAAACACTCACAAATGTCCTTAAGAGATATCAGAATGACAGCCTAGGATCCATATCCAATTGCATGGGTGAATGATGGGTACGTGGAGGCAAGATTCCCAGTACTGTCTTGCTGATGTGACTTGACTCTGATGGGGTGAGAACCTGAGAAGCAGACAGGTTATTTTATTCCCCTTGCCCTTTGATTCTGAGACAACAAAAGAGAGGTGAAAGTTTTGTAGTGAGGGACACCTATCCTGTAGGAATTGACAGAATTCACTAATTCATTTTCTGCCGATGAGTTTGTCACTACCAGCCTGGGCTTGATTTGAGCAGTGCAACAGAAATGAAAATCTCAGTATTCCATTTGCAGCTCCCTGACCTTCTGGTGGCCCCGTTTATGGCTTTGAATAAACAAAGATATGGAGAAACAAAATGGGCCCAACAGTGATCATTTGTTTTCCATTTGTAATGTGAGCTTGAAGACTCTTATACAAGCTTTTCTCCTCCTTCCCCTGAAAAGGAGTCCTTTAAATGCAGCTGTGGCTGAAATACTGCGTGACTGTATGTAACATCCCAGCAAACAGCAAATGTTTATGGATTAAACAGTTATTAAAGTAAGATTATGCAAAAACCAGATTGCAATAGAAAGATACTGTGTTCAAGGTAATGATACAGCCCAAAATGTAACTGTAAATTCAATGATGTGTTGGTTCCCTGTATATTTTGTGTCTGTGATTACCAGGGGAAAGTGAGGGCCCTGCCACACCATTGGATTGCTGTAGCTTAGCAAGTGATCATGCATCCACTGAGCCTTGGTAACTGAACTGGTTTACACCATTATACTATTAGCAAATACGAGCTAATTCCAGGTACTTTTCCCCGTAGGCTACAGCTTAATTAATTTGACTTACCTTACAGGCAGGTGGATAGCTACACCAGCAGAGCTGATATGCTTAATCACATTAAACCTGATCAGGTATCTAAGCCATTATTATTAAAGGGGTTTTTTTGCTGAATTTTTCAGCTGTGTGAGTTCTTTCAAATAACAAGCTGGATGTATTCCTGACTGCATTGTTGCCAGGGCAGGAAAAGGGTGGGCTGACATCTGTCCAAAGTACCTTTAGCGTATTGCAGATACAGGAGTAGAAAGAGCCCACATGCATAATGTCAGTGACTTTGGCTCTGCATGGGTATTTGCCCACATACAGACCTCAATGAGAAATTCTTCTAGTGAGCAAGGTCTGGAAACTATTTTACCTGTGTAGCTCAAGTAGGATTAGCAACACCTAAATGTGGAAGAAATGTAGGTCATCCCCCTCCCAATGTAGCAGCTACAAACACAAATGCAGATAGTGAGGTGGCCTGAATAAATAGCATCTTTGCTGAGAGAGCAAATATTTGTGTTCAGTTTCTCAATTCCTTTTTAACTAATCACGACAATCTGGCTTAATGTCATTTTGCATTAAACCCTCGACAGAGGAACGGAGGTGAAGAGCCCAGCCACCCAGCACTGCCCTCAGTCCCTGGAGAGCTGGACTGGACAGTAATCACTGCAGAGCTGCCCACTCCTCTCCATTAACAGTAGAAGACAAGGGTGCCCAGGCTCCAAGGTGCTTCAGTGAACAGCCTATGCTTGGGAAATGAAATGAAAAATTCATCTCTTTTGGTGAGATCAGTCCAGCGAGCTTCAGGATTAGGAACTGGCCAAGGACCTGCACACATTTTTGCGTCATCCTAAATATTGATTCTGCCCAGCCCGCAATTCACAGCTTATCATTTTGCTTTCCAGTTTCACTGGCCACACAAAGAATTGATTCTCCTTCACCTTCATTTCCGTTTGTGTCATAGGGAAAGTCCAAACAACCCAGCAGCTGCACAGGTTGTAGTCGAATGTCACGACCAACAAACAGAAAGGTCCACCTCAGCCCCGATGTAATTGGTTTTAAAATGTAACCTGTCAGTGTGTCTGTGTATCCTAAGCAATCACAGAAATACGTGCTATATATTACCCGGTTTCTAGAGCAACCAGAGAGGACCCGAGGAGCGTTGCACCCACTGTGCAGAGTGCTAAACAAATACATTAGTGAGAAAGCTCTCTGCGGTGAGGTAGCTGACAGAAGCCTTTTCTTTGTGAAGCACAACCTTCCTGAAGCTGAAACTGTTTATGGGTCAGTTCCAAACAAATTCCTTCCTAGGGGGAATAAGATTTTCAGCCGTTGAAGAACCCCGTTTTGACATTTTTCAAAGTTTAATTTTACCAGCTTCAATGTGTGTTGCTTCAGATCTCTTTTAACTTGGGAAAAGGTCAGAACTGTATGGAATTATTTTCAAAAGACAGAAACATTTTAAACTCTCACTTAACAATTTGATTAATTTTAAGTCAATTTTAAGTGGGGATTTTTTACTTTGTAGTTGAAAATTGCTATGGCGAGGGAAGACAGTTTCTTTGCTGTTTCTAATTACTTGCAGTACTTCATTAAAGACCTTGTGGTATAAATAACTCAGTAGAGCAAGTAGTTGGGAGTACAAACGCATGCACAAAATCTTCACGTGAGCTTTAACCTGTGGTGTATTACTGGCACCTCTATAGTATTATGGCTGAGGTTGGAAGAAGAGAAGACAAGAAAGACTGGTGAGGGAGGGTTAAAAGGAAAAAGAAGAAAAAAATAAATCACAGCTCTGAAGAAGGTGGAATAAAAGGCAATATGGGACAAGGTAACTGGTTAAAGATGAGAAAGATTAAAGGAAGCAGATAGGAGAGCAAGACTTGCATTGCATGTGCATTGTGAGAGTGTGGGTAGGGGTAGGGGGAGAGGGCGGCCACTAATGACCAATCCCCAGAAAATACATTAAGTCTGAGGGATGGATCTGAGTCACTGAGCGTAACTTCAGTAGTATCCACAGGACGATGAAAACATAGGACAAAGAAATGAGGCATCCTGATCCATCAGTTCTTGCCTACAACAGCTGTTCCAGATCCATGATTCTTTCTAGGCAGAAACCTTGTTGTGATTATTGCTATTTTTGAGAGGGAAAAATTGCTCATTTAAAAGTAACTGGCATTCCATATCTGCTTAAATTGCCAAAAGGAAGCTATGTATTATATTTTATCTAATCTTATTTATTAAATTAAAAAAAAAAAATCAGCTGTCAATCATACCACTCCAGCGTTTAAGTGTTCACAGAAATCCTAACCAAAATTGGCTTGTGTAGGAATAAGTGTATTTGAGACCTCCATCGCTCTCCTTTCAACCTTTCACATACAGAAAAAACCATATACATCCCATCTCTGGTAATATAGACCTTCATCATTTAATGTCAAAAGGCATTATTCAGGGTTTTCACGGTTGCAGTCATGAATAACTAATTTCAGTTTTCAGTGGAACTGCTGACTTTGCCCTCACATCCCAGTAGGGTCAAAGGTTTTTCATAGAATCATTTAGGTTGGAAATGATCTTTAAAATCATGAAGTCTGGCCATTAACCTAGCACTGCCAAGCCCACCACTAGACCATGTCCCTAAGTGCCACATCTACACGTCTTTTAAATACCTCCAGGAATAGTGATTCAACCACTTCCCTGGGCAGCCTCTTCCAATGCTTGATAACCCTTTCAGTGAAGAAATTGTTCCTAATATCCAATCTAAACCTCCTCTGGCACAACTTGAGGCCATTTCCTCTTGTCCTGTCACTTGTTACTTGGGAAAAGAAACAGACCCCCACCTCGCTACAACCTCCTTTCAGGTAGTTGTAGAGGGAGATAAGGTCTTCCCTCAACCTCTTTTTCTCCAAGCTAAACAACCCCACTTCCCTCAGCTGTTCCTCGTAAGACTTGTTCTCCAAACCCTTCACCAGCTTCGCTGCCCTTCTCTGGACATGCTCAAAGACCTCAATGTCTTTCTTGTAGTGAGGGGCCCAAAACTGAACACAGTATTTGAGGTGGGACCTCACCAATGCTGAGTACAGGGGGACAATCACTTCCCTAGTCCTGCTGGCCACACTATTCCTGATATAAGCCAGGATTCTGGTGTACTTCTTGGCCACCTGGGCACACTGCTGGCTCACATTCAGCTGGCTGAACACCAACACCAACACCAACATGGTCCTTTTCTTCTGGGCAGCTTTCCAGCCACTCCGCCCCAAGCCTGCAGTGCTGCATGGGGTTGTTGTGACCCCAGTGCAGGACTCAGCACTTGGCCTTGCTGAACCTCATGCCATTGGCCTCAGCCCATCGATCCAGGTTGTCCAGATTCCTCTGTAGAGCCATCCTACCCTCAGGCAGATCAACACTCTGGCCCAAGTTGGTGTCATCTGTGACATTTTTCTTTCTAAATGTCTCCTCCTGTGGTAAACCAGTGACCTCTATGACTCATCATATATCCCAGATCAGTGTAACCAATGCAGTTGTTCTCTAATGCTAGAAGATCTTATTTATTTAACATTTGAAAGATGGGGGCAGTGCTCAGACCTTTACCCCTACTGTAAAACAAAGATGTAAAAACAGAACACCATGACCTGCTAGTAATAATTGTTGTAGATCTGGTTGTGGTTTTTGCCCAACAGTAAAGTAAATATAGTGTGAGCATATCTGGTTTTAACCTGAAAATGGAAAGGTTACAAAACCCATGTTCTGCCAAACATAGTTTAACATTAGAGATCTCAGTTATTTTTAAGGAGAGTCTTAAAGAAATGCTTTTCCTCAAAGTGCATTTGAAATATATTTGTCCTGGTTTGAGGTAAACCGAAACCAATTCTCTGTTCCGTAATTTTACCCTTTAGCTAAGGCTCTTCTAACTACTGAAATTAACAGCATATTGTGCAGACAACGTTCACTCTCAGAGTGATAAGACCTATGTTTGTAGGTGATGCCAAGGCTGTATGGTAGCAGAGCAGCTCTTGCTTATAGTTATTGCTGTAACACCCAGGGGCAGCTCACTTTGTTATTTGCCTCGTTGGAGGGTTGGAAGCAGAAAATCATAGAGGGGTCCCAGTTGCAGGGAGGAGCGGACAGGACAGGTGACCCAAAAGTGACCAACAGGGTATTCCATCCCATCTGCCTCATGCTCAGTATAAAAGCTGAGGTTTCAAAGGGTCAGCTCTTTTTTTCTTCAATGACTGGTATCCAAGGAGGACTCTTGTCTGTTCATTTGCCTTTGATCCTAATCCATGCATTCCTGAATCTAGATCTGGAATCCAGTTCCTGTCTGTCACTGAGTCCCGTCTGGGACTTCCCCAGTGCCAGCCAGTGACGTGATCATCACTGGGAGCTTGATACAGTTTTGTATATATTTTATTATTTTCTTTTCATTATTTTATTATTAATATTTTCATTAAAGTAGCTTATTTCCTTCTAAACTCATAAGTCTCCGTCTCTCTCCGTCCTCTCCTTGGAGAGGGAGGTGGGGGAGAGCATCTGTCATTTGCCTCAGTGACATCTACAGTTTATTTTTTCTAAATGTCTGTTCCATTTTCCATGCATATGCAGAAGATAGAAAGAAGGTCATTAAATATCTACACCCATCCAGTAAGACAAAGATGCTGTGCTGTGTTTTCTCTTCACAAACCAGGGAAATACAGGGAAATTTTTTATGTGTTTCTAGGAGAGGTGTAAGCTGAATTTTCTGACTTGCATACTCCTCTCTCATTACTGGACTTTGTCCTACACTTTGTCCTGACATTCTTCCTCCCTTTGGTCTCTTTTAAGTATGTTGTCATATAATTTCTTCAGGTATTTTAATAGACTCAGTAAGCATTTTACTTCTCTGACACCACATTTAAGCCTTTGCGGCTGTGCAAAATCATTCTAACTGTGTTCCTGACCTGCATTTTCTATTTACTCTCTGCCGAGGCCCAAGATAGATTTCTTGGTCCTCCTCAGGTGTCCACTGCGGAGGCAGCTCCAAGTCTTTCCAAGAGCTGTCACAGCAGGTGGAAGATGAAGGCATACAAAAGGCAGTTGTTGCATTTTACCTGGGGGGAGGAAAAAACGTGGGTTCTGAAGAGCTGAAGGAGTGAAGATCTAAAGGTTTTTCTGGGGTATCCAGAAGTCTTGGGCTCACAGAATAAGGGTCATTATTCACAATAATTAGCTAATATCTTTTTTAATATTCCCACTTTTTAATATAGAAGATTTGGGATTCCCCGCACAGATCCTGAAAAGCAATAAAAGGTAAATGGCTCATTCAGGAGCTTGACACAGTCATCCAGCTGTGAAAAATCAAGGAAAAAAAGGGCTTTTAGGAATTTCCTAGGCTGTTTGAAGCACACGATCACACAGAGCCATGCCTGAAAAAAATGCGTTATCACTGGCTCGCTCTTTTTGCTTGCAGTCATTTGTTAATTTCGATAAGGAGAGAGAGAGTTATTTAGCTGAATTAGTCATTTAAATTCTAGAATGACTGAAAAGCGAATCTGCTTTAACACTCCACAGCATTATCCAGCACCTTTGTGCATTTATTGCTTGAAGAGGGGCAGGAAAGAGGGACTTGTAGATCTCTGGGGTAAAATGGATAAGACAGCTCAGAAAGGCTTCCAAGGAGGAAAATGACCCTGGCTGGTTCAGAAAAGGCTGCTGTGGGGAACCAAAACCTTTCAGGGTGACCACCACAATATTGCTAAGGCAACCCGTGTTTTGTGGATGATTTTCAGCTGCCAAAAGCTGGGAGGCGGGAGTTGGTGCTGCCAAGACCAAGATGACCCCTGACAGCCTCTGTGATCCCCGGCAATATATTTCATTTTATGCTTTTTCTAAGATAGGACCTGAGGGACGCAGCCAGCTTCCTCTCCTTGATTTAATAGGCTGTGTGCCTGGCTACTCTCTCTGACAGCTGAAGCCTAGTTTCACAGTCCTGCTATCTGGAACTATGCTATATAAAAGTGGAAAGACTCGATGAAAGCAAGAGACCAGGAATTCCTGAGTCCTGCTCTTCGGAGGGTAGGGAGGGTGATTGTTTGGTTTTAGCAGTCTTGGCAGTAACCTGAGCTAAGTAAAATGCTGGGATTCTTCAATATTTATTAGGGTAATATATGAGAAATGTGTTTGTGTTTGGAAAGCCAAACAAATTGTCTCTCTTGGGCACAACTTAATATGAATAATGAATTCTCTGAGTTATGAAGTGGGCAGATGAAAATATTAAAAAAATAGAAAATAAAAGCGGAGAACCACATCATGACACTGGAAAAACCTGTACTGTAAAGTTGTTTGGATTTCTGGCTGCTGTGTCTGAAAATGGCATAGCAGAGTAACAAAAATGTACAGAGAAGAGAAGGATGATGAAAGATTTAGAATGGCTTTGCCATGACAAAGTACTAAAAAGATTGATTCCTCATTTTGGAAAAGAAAGGACTGAGGCAGGGATATGGTAAATGTCTACACAATTATAAATGATATAGATATAGTGAATAGGGATCGATGATCCATTATTTTTCACAACCAAAGAACTCGGGGCACCTAATTAAATTATCAGGCATCCTGATAAACAAACAAAAGGAAATTCTTTTTCAAATAAAGAATAATTAAATTGTGAGGTGCATTGGCAGAGGATGCAGTAGAGGCTATCAGTATAAATGGGCTCAGAGAAGATTAGATGAATCCTTAGAGGACAGATCCATTGGTGGCTATTAAAAACGATGGTGTAGATTAAACTTCCATCTCAGGAAGTCCCTTAAGTGCTGATTGCGGGAAGTTGGAAAGGTATTCTAGGCAATCTATGTATTTACCCTGTTTCCAGACGCATCCACTTTGGGCCAGTGCTGGAGCCAGCATACTAAGATGAACGGATCTTTGCTGGATCCATCAGGAACACTTTTATGTGTGTGTGTGAGAAAAAATAAGAACAAAAAAAGAGATGGCATGATGAGAAAAACAAAAGCAACTTGTTTAAACAATGACTTCCTCTTACTGTTAATATTTTTCACACAGGCCTCTTGCAAAGGAAACCTCAATAAGCTTAAATCTCCTACTATCTTTAGGTTTTGCTTCAATCATAATTTTCCCAGCTCTGCTGAGCTTCTGTGCTCTTTGTTGCTTGCCAGCATGCTATCAAAACAATGCACAAGAATATTGTATTTGACAATACCGCCACCTGAGCTAAGTCTGTAGTAGTAAATTAAACAGTGCCAGGACAAAGGCTCAACAAATATGAATTTGATTATTTATAATGTTGGTTAGACAGGTCCCTGTCTTAGTTTTAAGCTTTGCCAACTAATTTTCACTGTCCCAAATAATTCCCAGGCTTGACTAGGGAGTTAGCGCAGGCAAGGAACCATTCCCAATAACAGTTTGGATGGAGCCAGCCTGTTCTTGAAGATATGGCTAGACCATGCCAGTTGGCCTCATGGCCAGAGAATGGGCCTTCACCATCAATAATTTCCTGTATAGATTGGATGTAATCTCTTGGAGATCAGTTGAGAAAAGGAGTAGGTTTGCCACAAGTGATTTTGGCTACTTGGGGAAGGTCCAAACCAAGCAGTGTCCCAGGAGGCATGAGGGGGCCATAACAGCACCCAGGTGTCCATGCATTTGGTCATTTCCCTTGGGATCAGTTCTCAGTGATACATACCCTATAGCAGACTGGGGATATCTATGGCTAGGGTCAAAGGCCACTTGCAAGAAATGCTTTAATTGGATAGCAGACTAGTAGGCTCTGAGGTATAGGAGATATCTCTTCTAGATCTTTGAGCATCTCTAGTCTGAAAGAGGCAATTTGGTTTTCTCAGATCATAAG
This sequence comes from Charadrius vociferus, assembly GCF_000708025.1. NCBI lineage: Eukaryota > Metazoa > Chordata > Aves > Charadriiformes > Charadriidae > Charadrius > Charadrius vociferus. Next base: position 1,003,189 of record NW_009647425.1, on the reverse strand, counting down.
AGTGATATGGTGAGAGTCCTATATTCATACTCTGGACACATTTTATGCTCTGTAATTATGTGATCAAATGAAGTTGCACCTGCTGTTTAATCCAGACATTTTAGGGCCTGTGTTTTCTTTCATCTGTTGTCAGAGTTAATATGCCAGGTGCTATGTAAGACAGAACTAAAAGAACAGCAGCTACCATAGGGAGCTTACAGGCTCAAAGAAAAGCACACACAGAAAAAAATCAGTGGGAGGTCCAGAGCAGGCCAATAATAAATAAATTAAAATCCAATAAACTGAGAAGTTCAATATCAGTTGTAGTTCAGTCTTACTCTTGTATTGTGATGGAGAAGGCAGTTAATTGACTATTAGTCTTGCTGATGGGAGCCTTTTAAAGTATGCGAGCAACCAGTCCACTGAGACTGGGGCCTATTTTGTGGATAGATAGGTTATGGAAGAAGTACGATTAGGAGGTGGAAACAGCATGCCTGGTTATTAAGGGCAGAATGAATGCATAAAAAAAGAGGGCCAACATAGAGGTATATCTTGGTGCAAGATTTTTCAGGTGAAGAAAAAGAATTTAAAGTGATAGGTCAGGCTCGGAGAGCAGATCGAGAGAATGGCTTCCCTAGGTCATGTCTCCTTAGCAGGGTAAGGGATAGCACAAGCCAGGGTGCAGTCCTGACAGACATCCAGCCTGTTCTGAGGACGAAAGCTGTGACATGCCAACTTGATCTCGGGCGCTGACCCATGCCATTTCCCATTGTACACGTAGTAGCCTCAGGGTTGAATGAGCCATCTGGATCTGTCAAGCTGGTTCCAGCTCAGCAATGTCTCCTGACGTTTCCAAGCTTAAGTCTGGAGAACTTCAGCTGTGAAAGGTTCCTATCACAGTCTTGAGTGTCGTCTGTGCAGCATTGCATTGGAATGCATGACAAGATCCATCCCATTTTTAAAAAAGAAAATGAGATACTAGATGTAAGTGACAGTTTGTGCTCTCCTATTTATGCAGATCACAGCATCATTTTACTGTACAATCAACTTTCACAGAAGCAGACATCTCTGCACTTTTAAAGCCTATCATTTTTTGTCACTATTTTGAGCCCTGTTGAGAGTGAAGACTTCTCCCATTTTTTTTTCAGTTTCAGTTTCAGAGGCAGGTTTTTGCTTTCTATTCAGACCAGTCTGTGATGCAGTAGTTTGTATATTGAGAAGGGATTTTAACTAGTAATTGTGTCCCTTGTCTGTGAACTGTGTGTTCCATACATTGTTTAAAACCTTAAATTGTAAATCATCCAATTTTCATGATCTCATCTTTCTTTGCAATTCATTGCCATTGAAATATTCCATGCTAAGACTACTATTTTCCTCTATGTCCACTGGTGTAGAACGTTCTACCCGTAGGCCCACCTCAAGCAAAGGGCAAGCTGAAATACTATGGATCTATGAGATAGAGGAGGTGAATGACATAAAATGAATGCAGGCATTTTATGACACTTGAATTTCAGCATGCGCAAGAATTCTGTGATAATCTGCCTGACTTCATTACCATGAGATATGAAGGTTGCTGCTGCGCTCATGAATGAAGGATATGCTTTTCATTTCTATGGTCAATAATAAAAATGGTAATTTCTAGGAAAAATATAAACTGAATAAACAAAGACCATGTATGTCTGTTATTGAAGGAATAATATGACTATGAAGTACAGTTCAACCTCACACAAAGATTGTTTTTGTAATACTGCAAGAGCCACTGAAACTTTAGATTAATTTATGCTTCATAAGTGCAGAATACAAAAACTGAATCTCTCAGAGGGCTGAAGGAACTGACAGTAGCCTTTGGAAAAGACAGTCTAAACAATGAACAAGTGATGTGAATAGGTATAGTCATAAAATACAAAGAAATGAGAAGTCCTCATGCTTAGGAAGTAAACTAATCACTAAGAGCTACTCATATCCCTCATGCAGATTCATAAACCTAAGGGAATCACAAAGGAATTCTAAGTTCCTTTGAAACATTTGCAATTGATCCTATTCAAAACAGAATACAACTTTTTTGCAGAATGGAAATTCTAACTTTTTTGTGCTCTCTATAGGCTCTTCTAGACAACAGGCTCACTGACATTAACAAATGTATTCATACAGGATAGCTATGGGAATGTCCTGAATTCTGATCTTAATTCTACTGGATAATTGAGGCAGAAAGAGATTAACTGAATTGTTGAAATTTACACAGGAATTCTTACAGCAAAGTCAGAATCCGACTTATGGATCCCATTCATGACCTTTTCCTTTCATTTAAAAAAAAAAAAAAACACAAAACCTCTTTTTTTTTCTCAAATACACCAAACCCACAAACATTTAGTCAAGTTTAGCCTAACCCTAAAATTTTAGTCTAGTTTCGAGCAGAACTTGTGAGAATAATGCTGACTTCTTGCAAGGGAGAAATAATGTTATGCATTTTATTTTCTTTGGGTCTCTCTTTTGGGTTCTCTTGGGTCTTTGTTTCTGAATATGTATGTACACGATATAACTTTGGAATAGATTAATAACTTCTTTTTCAAAAATACTAAACTACTGTTTCATTGTAAAGCTTCTTTATTATGACGCTAACTGTAAGATCTCCAACTTACTTACAGGAATGTAAAGGATCCATCAGAATATTTTTGTTATAGCTTCCATTTGATTTGTTACTCCCGTGCAGCCAAATTAGAGGACAGGCATATGAGTTATACAATATAGGCAGATCATGTGAGCAAAGTCTCCATGGAAACTGCCTAATTTGTGCTTTTATTTAATTAGAGTTGTCCATTACCTCTCCAAATGAAATTTAATTTAAATTCATATGCCAGTCATTTTTTGAATTGTGTATGACTTTTTATGCGTCACTTAACGAGATCTCTAGTAGGCTGTATTTCAGCAGAGTGAGTTTATTTAACAATTGAGTTTATAAACAAGATGTTTATTTGACAGCTCAGCTTAGCCAACATTCTTAACATCCTCAGGACTTATTTTCTATGCAGTATCTGTGCCATACTACCCATTGTTATCAATTTTATATTCTTAACCTCACAAATTGTCAAAATCAGGAACAATTGTTTGAGAGTATCCACGTGAGTATATTCACTCACTTTGCTTGCTGTGAGGTAATTGGGAAAAGATCATGGTACAAATAAAAAGTGCAACCACGATCAAGAAATACACAAAGTGCATGTATTTGTTAAATGGAGCATTGAAACAGGGAAAATTGTGTGTCTGTGGTAAGCGGAACCGCAAAAACCAGCTTGTCTGATACAGGGATTGAGGTACTCTTAAGAAAAGTCTGAGATGATTCAAATCTACGGGAATGTCTGCCTGAGGATATGGGGAACTTTAACTGATGTGAATTATTTAGAAGTCATCAGTCCTCAGTCATGCACTACAGAAACATGGTCTGCAATACGTGATTTTGTCTTTCTGTGAAGAATTGCTGGTTGACCGTACAGTGAGGGGCTGTGGCGTACTCCATTCTTGTGCTGTTCTTTTGAGGTGTCTGTGCATGTAACATAGATGGAAAGAAGGAGCACAGCAGAAGGCTGTATATACTCAAACAACTTCCACTCAGCTGAGGCACTAGCAAATATGGATAATAAGGAAAAAAAACCAACCAAACAAACAAAAAAACCCCATTAAATAGATAGTATTGTGTGCTTACATGAAACATGTTACTGTGAAATTTTGTATCCTAATCTAAGTATTTTCAAGCCAATCTTGTACCTTAAGGAAGCATTCCTGACCCAGTTTTCCAAATGCAGCTCCATGTTAGATATATCTGAGCTAGGTGCCAGGTCCAAATTAATTGGTATGCCAGTGTCACAAGAGAGCAATGCAGAGGTGACAAGCTTCAATTGGGAAGGTGATACATGCAGGCTAGCTGAGAGCTGCGCTCAGGCCATTCGGCACGTTTCTGCATACCTCGCTGCGTTCATACAGCAGAGACATATAATCTGAGCTTAAGTACTCTTCCAGAATTACAGAAGTTGTCTCTGGCACAAAAGCAAATGTTATTGATAGGAGAAAGTCACCGTCACATCATTATCAGAGTTCAGAATTGCAGAATGGAAATGGTTGTGAATAAAAGGTAAAGAAAATGGCCTGAGAATCATGAGTGGCATTATTATCATCAGAGGTGGGAAGTGCTAACGGTACAACTGGAGGACTGACAATAATGATTCTTCCTGGAATAAGTACATTAAGGCTAAAAGGCAGTAGAATTCAATGTGACTAAGCAAAGCTGAAAAGAACAATGTAAAAGATGTTAAAAAAAAAAGGCATTTATGAATATTATGATATTAGTGATGTGAAAACGTCTGGCACAATTAAAAAAAAATAATAGAAGAACACTAGAGCAACTGGCAAAGACGAATAGATACTGCAGCTAATAGTGCCTCAACAGCTTCACGGTATCAGAGATACTGAATGGCAATAGGTATGACTTGCTGGATTTAAAAACTAGTGGAGAGTTTATGTCTGGATGTACAAAAATATCAGAGTTATTAAATAGCTACTTTGTTTCTGTCTTTTCAGAAGAAGAGGGTGGCGATCTGCTCAAGTCGGGCTTCAGTTTTCCAGGGACGCCAGAGGAGGAGCTAGGTACAGATACCATCTCACAGATACCTTGTACTGCTTGTACACGCAGAGGCTGGGTGCCGCTGGGGGGGTGAGGAGGCAGGAGGCTGCTCGGTGGCACAGCCTTTCTCCAGCCACAAAGCCCACACCAGGCATGGCACCAGGCAGTGTTCATGAGGGTGTCCAAAAACCTCTCAGTCCAACCCTTCTGGGAATTTCTCACCTGCTATATAAGGTTAGAGAATTGAAAGTAGAAAAACATCAGATTTGGGTAACATCCAGGCAACCAACAGTTCAAAAGAAGGTGTTCAAGGAAATTATCAACTTTCCTTCTTTTGTCTTTTTCTTTTTGTCTTATCCCTTAGAAAACATAATAATTGCAGAAAGAGTTTCCAATGTTACCTTTTAATTAGAAAAATTTTTATTAAAAAAAAAAAAAAAAAAAAAAAAAACACAGAAGGAAGAAGAAACCAGAAACTCATAGAGCCCATAAGTGAAATCTTGATACCTCTGTCTCACAAAGCTAGTAGTAAAATGTCCCACTGGCCTCAGTGTAGCCAGATTTATACCTTTGAGACTGTGCAAAATTGAGTGCCTGTTCCCGGAATTTCATATTCAGATTGTCACTGTTTTATATGAACTCCATCAAAATTCTGATTTATATGCAATTACTTTATGTGGTTATTTTTGGAAGACAAATATGGAAAGTGGTTTCTGTGTGTTTGCTAGTTAAGGCTCCCTTTATTCAAAGTGACTATACCTACATTTCAGAAGTTAGTATAACAGTAATTTTTCTCCTTTTATGCATATGTTCATGTTAAAACATTGCAACAGTTTATTTTGCGTTATTGGGATATTTTTGTGTTTGACAAGAATACTATAAACTCTAACCCTGACCTTATTGTTGCACATTGATAGGAAGATAAATCATGGTTGCCATATTAAGGAAAAAAAAACCCAACAGTTTGAACAAGGAGCATAAATTTGGGCAGGGCATGTTTAAATAATCTCTTAGAACAGGATTTTCTAAAGCAAGTTGTGTTAACACTCAGTTACACTCAAGTCAAGGAGTTCCATAAAGTTCAGTGTAAAATTATCTGTATTGGACTTGTTTGTCCAATTGATATTAAAAAAAAAAAAAAAAAAAAGAGAAAAAACGCTATGGGCTAAGTTCCAAAGATCAGACAGAAGCATGTGTTAAGGAAGAGACTGAAGAACTTTCAGTCAGTTTCTTCCTTAATTAAACTAGTGTAAGAGGGAAGACACAGTTAAACACTAGGAATCTCACAAGTGAATCCCATGGAGGAATCATAGACTGAGCACATGTCTCAGCCTTCTTGGACATTGGGGGGTTTCTTACCCTGCTGCCCCATTTCACAGCACACAGGAAGGAGTTCAGCTGCCCCGGAGAAGAATTCATCCGATCTAACATCTGGAAAGTAATTCAGATATGGACATCTAAACTGTAGATACCTGGACTTCCTTTAGAGTCAATGAAGAGTGATAGACTTTTCTAGGACATAGCAGATTTGGCCTACTTTAGAAGCTTAACTTAGGGTGAGATGAATCATGCCCTAGAAGTATGTCAAAATTGTTCTCCTTCCTATTTGGTTGAGAAATAACTGCAGAATTTCTGAAGCCAGAGTAAATGAAATATAAGTCACTACTATTAAACGTCAGGTGTCTACCAGAGTAAGGACCCTCATATGAAATAGGTAATCAAAGACTAAAACAGAGATATGCGCTAAACTGATCAATCATCCCTATCATCCCTGATTAGGAAGAAGATGGGGGGTTAGTCAACAGAAATGAGCAACAGGAAAGTGAAAAACAAGAATAAAATTGCAACCAGACTACAAAGAAACTAAGCTGCTTTCAAAAGCTTCAGCTATTTATGGCCAGAGGACTGAAAAAATAAATATGCTAAAAGCAAGGAAAGATCTGTCCTTGCTCCTAAATTTTGGGTCCCTATTGGAGTCCTCTGAAAGTAAGTACCAAAGATCCCTAGGTAATGAATGGAGAGAGGTGAATGGCTTTAATATTTTCAGAAGGAAATTGTGTCCTCCTGAGTTAGCTGCCAAAATAGGTGGACTGAATACCATCAGTAATGTAAAAACATATGGTGTCCCATTCTCCCTTAGAGAGAATACCTGTAAAACAAGAAGGAGCATACTATGGAAGATGGAAATTGGGAAGACTTTTATAAAAGTTTTGGGGTAGTCAGTTAGGTGTAGACAAGTTTTGTACTTACAGCTGTGCTAGGGATTAACACCTCTACAGACAGCTGGAACATATCTGTCTGTCTGTCCCCCAGTGTTGCGTTCCGTTACTTGAAGATTTGAGTTCAAATCCATGAAATAAACATAACATTGGTGCAAAAGCTACAAACTATTAGATCTTTCTCAGTCTCCACTTTTTTTTTTTTTTTTTTTTCTGCTGTTACAAGTGTATAAAGTTAAATATTCATTGGAGAAAAATCTGAATCTGGGTGGATACTCTAATCACTGAGCTATCGAAATGGTCTCTCTCTCTCTCTAACCCAATGACTATGTAATTATTTTGTATGAACAGCCTCAGTCTGAAGGACTGCTAGAGACATTCATTCCTGAAAAAAAAAGAAAAAAACACAGAAAGGACTTTCCTTGAGAAGTAAAATAATTGCCCCAAGTCAAGGAAGAGTAGAGATGGTATTCTTTAAGGTAGCTGTAAGTGCAGGGCCGTTCATTATTCTAGACTCTCGTACCTGCTCACGGTCCCAAGGAGCTTCAAGTTACAATCTCTCTGGTACTGAAAAATCTCTGGCTCCAGGCCCTTATTTGTAAAACGGGTTTAATATTTCCTAGTGAGGTTTCAGGGCTTTGCTGGGGATTAATTAATGTTTTCACACTATCCCACCAGAGCGAAAATGCTGAATAGTCACTAAATAATATTATTAATACAATGATCCACTGCCTTAATTGGGAATAGGTATCAAGGGATGGGACTGATCTCAACTCTTTTACATTATTGATTCTATAAAAGACCTCATTAGTTAAAACAGGCAGAAATGCAATGGATTCCTTCAAAAAAAAGCTTACCCAAGCATTCATAGTCTGTTCTGAAGAGCAATATTTCATAGCTTTTCCATTACCATTTATTTGTTAACAGAGTTCAGGGTGCTAAGTAATGTCACTGTTACAAGATTCAGACTCACACCAAAAATTCCTATTCTTTTCACTAGGAATATCTCAAATAAGCGACCTGATAAAGGTAGCAGGGCATGGTGGTAGGAGCAGGAGATCCAACATGTGTGATCTCAAGCAGCTCACTCTAAGTCTTATGGAAACTGGAGTTCTTCCAATTCCAAGCATTCTTCTAGCCAGTGGCTATGAAATCTGAACAACGTAATTTATTAGAAAATAAACATTTTATGAAACTACTCTTTTCTATGCAAAATGGAAACTTATCACAATCTTACTTACTTTAGGCATGTATACAGTAAAGCAACAATTTGCTCTGGTTGTCAAAAGCAAGTAGTGCAATCTCAACAAGACACATATGGAAAATGTGCCATGTTTAAACGGCATTCAAATAGTAAAAGAAACATGTCTACAGGAAAGATGGGTAGTACACGAAAGAGGGAAAAATAGATTATTGAAAAATTACCTTAACTCCTTTTTATAGGTAAGGAAAACATTTATTCTACACAAGTTTAACACTTCGCAGCTTCAAATGTTAAGCAAAGAAAGATAACTCGCACTAAAGGCTTTTTGTCTCAGTAAATTATTGTTTTCTCTTCAGGAAAGGATGTTGAGTTGAGGTTAAGAAAAAGGTTAAAACCTATAAACCAGGTTGCAGTTACTAATCATGCTCTTAACTTGCCCCAATTGAAAAGTAAAACTGTAAGGGAGTGTAAAGGAGTTTAAGGGCAGGTTACGAAAATGTATTTTTATTTCACAGTTGATGCAGTCGTGCTTTTGATTAATTGCTATGGTTCAAGTGTCAGACAGTAACTCATGGTTATTCAATCACTGTTGATTGCGTGATCGTGCCTTTATGACCTTATGTGTTGAAAGGAAGAAAGGATATAGCCATTCTTGAAAAAAAAAAATAAATAAAGGCCTGACTTTCCAGTCTGTCTGTCTTTCTACCTAATTACCCAGCCTTCCTCAGTGCAGTCAGTGTCTGAACACTTTGCACTTTTCATGGGGTTTAGCTTCATATAACAGGCACGACAGGAAATTTTCCCAAGGACAGGCAAGGGTTTGGCAGTGCGTGTTTGGCTCTCCTCTGTGCCACATCCATGCCTCGGTCCATCTTCACCCAGAGCATCCCAGGATGGTTAAACAGCTGTAGGCTTTGACTGGAGCTGGTGGAACTTCAGTCAGACACAGGGCTTGGCCGCACAGAATAAACTGCTTCAGTGACACCTGCAATTAGCAGGCACAGTGACAAATACTTTATTTTAAATTCTTAGATGGGCATTATCCCAGAGGCTGACTGTTTCCCTGCTTTCTTATACAAAGCCTCACAGATACAGAAGTTACTTTTATTCTTGTGCTATGGAGAACTGAGGCAGGGAGTCTACCAGAGATATCCTCAAAGGTTATCTTTAACCCAGTGAGGCAAGGTCAAGCCTCTCAGTGGCCACTGTCATCACTCCCCACGGCCTTATCCTGGACCATTCAAAAAATTCATGGCTGGACACAAAATCTTGACTGCAGATTTCCCCAGTTAATCCTCTAACCACAGGACTATCTTTCTTCCATATAATAAAAATAAGTAGACAGGTGGTTTGGTATGGAGATATAAAAGTCTTTTAAACTTACAAGAGGTTTTAAATATGAGGTGCCCTGATATGTTTCTCTGTCACCATCTTATTTGCTTATTGGGACTAGCTGAACAGATACTGCCAGAAAAAGGCCTTTTTTTTTTATTATTCCATTGTACCTCTAAATAATTCCACTTCAAATCCTTCCTTTTCCTGTACCCAGAAACTGTAGTGTAGAAGTTTACTGATGTGATGATCAAGACCACAGAAAATATTAATGAAATAACGGGGAATGTTTTTCAGAAAATAAATTTTTTCCTTTTAGTTATGCGTGAGAGCTTATTCTGTGAATTCCTTTCAGTCACAGAACAAAATCATATCATATGGCCTGAGGATCATATAAAAACATGCTAACTAGCCTGCATGTTATTTATAGGCTGTTGGCAACAAATGCTTACTAACAATCTGCAGACCAGAAGCTATTTGTAAAAATTAAACACCTCATAATGTCAGATAACTCTGCAAAAATCCCATTAGGCCCAAGGTCAATTCACAAACAAGAGAAGATATTTGTAAGGATGTAAGATTAATCAAATAGGTTATTTGTTATGAATTATTCATCCATTTCTACTACAGAATACAAAGGGGTTTACACATTCTTTACTTTGCCAAGAAGCAAATATTTTTTTGTTCTAAATGATTTCTGCATTCAGACAGGGCTGTCCAGCTGAGGAGGCTCCCAAGTTCAGTTGTAGAGGAAATGTTTTTTCCAAACTGGGAAGCTTTATCCCATTGTTAGACCACATCCAGACAACTAATTCCAGTGTCTGCACAGGAAAGAATGAAAGACCTTTCCAGGGAAAAGAGAGAAGAAGTGAGGAGACGGTGACACAGCCTGAGTTTCACACTTGGGATGTGGGATGTTAGCGAAGGAGGGACGTTTTTCTCTCCCTCATGCCTCACTGACCTCCGTAACACCTGGGTGCACAGTGGATCCAAAACATTTCCTTTCCCACAGAGCGTGCAATGGCTGCAACGGAGATGAGAGACTGACTCATCTGGCTGCTTCGCCGTGCCTGCCTTCTTCACTGAGTGCCTTCACTGTATTCTCTCCTTTCAAATGGATAAAATGTGCAGCCTTGTAAATGTATTCCCATGATGGGCAGCTTAAATGACGCTTCATTTGCCCAGAAAAAAGTTACCATGCTCTACCTCCATGTTCATTATAGGCTGCTTAGGTTCTGTCAAGGGTGGGATGGTTTGTATTGGCACAACCAGGGTGATGTGGGTACTTCCAGCATGGAGGTACGTGACCACACGGCTGTCTCTGATATAGGTCCCGAATTCAGTCTGTCTTCCTAAGGGGATTTGCAGTAGTGTAACTAGTGCAGCAGGACAAAGACCAGCAAATACTGCTAATACAGTCCAGGCTTTCACTGGTGAGTTCAGCTGTCACCTTTCATTGCAAATTTCTTGTGCAATTCTGTTTGTTTTTTCTGTCTTTTTGCAAAGTAATTTCTCTTCATAAATAATTGGACAGCAGCATATTAAGATGCCCTGACTCAAACTTGCCAAGGGTGCTTACACCACCACGTTGTCCCAGGAGCACAGTTCACAGTTTGACCCTTCACTGCCACAAGGAAAATCTGGGTGCTAATGGTTGTGGGAAAAGGCAATTAATATTTGCAATGTTTCTCACAGACCCAAACCAGAGCTCAGCCAGGCAGAAAAGAGACGGCACCCTGATTTGAAAAATTCCCAGTCTGAAGGTTACGGAAAGAGTTTTCTGCCTGTTACTATGGCAACAGGTTTAAAAGGGAACTTGTCACCAGGCTGCTGTTTCTTCCTGCACCCCATAGGAAAATCAGGATGAGACCTCCTCCATCTCAGTGGGTTGAGCTGAGTAGAAAAGTTCACAATACAATGACAAAGCAGCAAGAGGCAGTGCCAAGGGTGTACAGCTGAGCAGATAATGATGAAATCCAAAAAGTAAAAGAAATAATTGTTTTGGGTCAGACCAAGGCTGAAACTCTGAAATTTTTGGTGAATCAAAAGGCTGCAAAGAACTGGTGCTGAAGCAAACAGAAAATCAAGACATTTTCTTCAGTTCTGACAATTTAAAAGCTGTATTGAATGCTTTAAAAAAAAACTAAAGGGGCTTTTGAAATAGAAAGGTATTTTAAATTAAACAGTCATATGTTCTGTGGCAATAATCAATGCTTTTGAGAATTAATGCTTGGAATATTTCTTTCCCAGAAGAGCACTCTATAAAATAAGCAAAATCTTTAAAATATATCCATGTTTTAAAGTAATCATAGAAGGCAATTTAGAAGGAATGTATGATAAATATTTTGCTTGGATATAGAAACATTAGTTCTTGTGTCCCCTCAGTATTACAGAGGATGGTAAACTTCCTCCGTGATATATCATCATAAATAAAGGAAAAATTCAGAAGAGTTCCAGAAACACTAAGCAAAAAAAATTAATTCAAGGAAGAAGTTCATAAATATCAGCATTATTTCTTTTGTTTGATTTTCATTTAAGAATCCACTATAAGTATTTCTTATTAGAAGAGAAATCTTGAAGATTTGGTAGTTCCATTCAGCTGAATAGTTGGTCCAAGTGGTTTGGATCCTGGGGGTTAAATCTTGGCCCCGACGCTATCAATGGTAGTATTTCAGCAGAACCGGTTTCACCCTTCCATGTCACCGTCTTCCTGACTGGGGATGCTTCCAAGGCTTCTAACACATTTATTCCAGTCCAGCATGAATGGTACTTTCTGTAAAATACAGCCCTGTTTATTAGAGGTGATCCTCCTGAAGTGACACCAGGATTCATAGGTAAACTGACCAAGAACTTTTCTCAGCAAATGTTTAGAACTAACCCCGACCCCAGTGAAGTTAATGGGAGATTTATCATTACCGTCAGTGTGACAAGGACTTCCCATTTACTTCTATAGTTGTGTGTAGATTTCTGTGTATATCTTTGAGCTGTACTACCCAATTACTTTGCCTTTTTTTAATTGCTGAGAAAATGGTTGCAGTTTTAATGACACCAAGGGAAGCTGTCTCCTGTATTTGACTAGTAACTGCAACGAGCAAAATTTTCTCCTTTAAGAAAAGAAGTCCATAAAGCCAGGTGCAACAAGGTACAAAAGAAGTTGGGCTAGCTTTTCTGGTCTATATTAGGAAGCATTATAACCCATTTTCTTATAACTAATGGTTCAATGATATTCACGTAATGAAGCCCTGGTTGACTCCATACAGCTGTATTTCTTCAGAAGCAGCTTAGTTTAGGTCAATCTAATCCTGATACTTTAATATTTTTTTTCAAAAGCTTCACTGATCATACAGATTCTTTGAAAAAATGTTAGCCATAAAGCATTTTGTGGACTTACCTCTGTCACAGCACTGTTGAAAAGGTGAGTGGTAGCAATGTACTTCAAACTTGATAAGCACTGTGAAGGTCTGTGTGCTACATATCAATCAGTACTAGAACATCATACACTTCAAGCCAATGGAAATTAGTTTTGCACCATCCTGAGGACTCCCTGCATCCCTCCACTCCAAACCGTGGAGCTTCTTGCAAATCTCATATTGCCTCTAATGGATATCTGTCCTGTACTTTGTCATGGCATGGGTACAATATTGTGCCTCTCATCCTCCCCATACAGTCCAAGTGCCCATTCTTCCACCTATAAGATGTGGGATGTCATCATTCCTCAAATACTGTTTCTACATTTCTTCTTTTTCACAGGAGCCGGTGTTGTAACCCTGCTTTAACATGTCCCTGGTCACAGCTTTCCCCAGTGATCACAGTTCTCTTTGCTTTTCTTCCTCCCAGTATATTGTACTGCGTCCCCTGAAATTCAATACCTCCACCACCCACCCCGCCACCTCAAAGATCCCATTCTCGCTCATCAACAGTTATTCTCCACTGCTTTTAATATATACCCTTGCTTATTTATCTCAGCAATAAACCCCTTGGGATGTTGGATTGCCAATCTACTAATCTCTGTTTGAAAGATGGATGGAGAATTGTTGTGCTGAAGAGTATGATTGGGTGCCATCAAATATTTGTTCCACCTGCAGACATCTGCGTCAGTGCTCGAAACCGTGACTGTACTGAATCAGTGGCAGCACTCCAAGTGCTTCTTACTTCTCCCTTTGGGTTTTCTGACTTGACTCCAAATTGATATGTTCTGGTCACTGATGCTGTTTTAGGAATAGAATTTGCATGTCCATTTTTATCTAACACGGGAGTTATAAAAAACATCTTGCCCTTGGTCATTATTCGTCACGTGGTTCAACTGAATTAGCTTGGGCTGTCAAATCATTTTCCATGTTTTAGCATTAGACATGTGCCTCAGATCACCTAAATTTATATACTTATGATGTAGTTTTCTGCATCGGAACTTGTCATCCACCGTTTCCACTGTAGTCAGCAGAGATAAATAAGCAGACGAAGGGTGGTATTCATCTGACATATTTTAGATATGTACTCCAGGCTGAGGTGAATCATGCCAGTTTCTCATACTCCAAAATAAAAACAAATCCAGACAGCACATTTGTAACAATCTTTGGCCCTTGTTACTCTTGAAATCATATCTATATATTGGTTGGAAGAGTCCTGTTTACATAGGATGGAACTATGACAGCAACAGTTTGACTGCATGGACTGATCACGTCCTCCAGCTCTGTTTAGTCTACTAGCATGAACACAGCCATATGTGTCCACCACAGGGACCGCTCAGGATCCTCAGTAGAGAGGTATTTCATTTTCAGGCTTGTCAGAACAAGACAGGAATAGGCAGCCAATGGCTAGTGATCGCTTGATGGCCCTGGGCATGTTCGTGTTTGGTGTTAGATCCTCAGAACTGCCTACTTCTCTCCTTTGACTGTTCAGGGAGGCTGGGTGCCTAAAGTACCTTGTTGCAATAGTCCTGAGAGAGTCGATATTACTTATTTTTGAGGGGATGCTACCACTCAAAGTTCAATATTTCAAGTAAGCAGCCTGAGCTGTTGGGTAGGAATTCACAGATGGGTGAATGCACTGTATGCAGTGCAAATGCAAGTCAGTGTAACGGAAAATACAAGTCATCTTCTAAAGCTGGAGGTTGAAGTCAGGTAGTCACCCAATCTTTGCAGTTTTATGTAAATTTTATACAAGGTGATGTGCTACATAAATAGGTTGGAAATCTCATGAGACTGGAACAGCAGCTTAAGGCATTTCCAGAATTTCTTCCTTACACTTGGCAGGTTATTCCCTCTTCTCAATCCCTGCAAATACTAATTTTCAAGGTTAGAATAAAACAGAGAAAAATACTATAACAAGTTAATGAGGAAAGAGCGCTCATCTAATGCTACTTACTGCAGTCCTTGGGCAGACAAATCTCCAGCTAAAGCCTTTTATTTATTCATTTTAATAGTTAATATTTACTTATTTGATTAATATACTTGTTTTTACACTATGTAATATTGGTATTAGTTATAGGTTAAGATATGAGTACATTTTTTTTCATAATACATTGCAGCACTAATTGAACAGAGTGAAACAGCACAATGCAGCAGTCTGGTTTTCTATACCACATCTTTTTGACAGCGAGATTAGGTATCTGTTTTCAGCAATGCATTTTACTGGTTACACTATACAAAAGAGCTGTTTATTCTCCAATGAAAAGAGCGCAAGTGTTTCAGATGGGTAAGCAGTTTACCAAGGGGCTTATAAGGTTAAAGCAATTTAAATTAATTTCTCAATAGAAAAAGAAGTAGTTTGCAATAAATAAATAAATAAATAAAAGCAAAAATCAGGCGCCCTTTAGTAGTTCCAGGAATTATTATTATGCTCCAAAAGCTTCCATTCAATACGTAACACACAAAAAGATTTGAACAAAAAGATTTGTGGAGAACTGCACTTCTTTTGAATGTCAGAGAGGTTTCCACTGTTTTTACATTGATTCTCTCTAGCAAAGCGCAGTGTTCCAGGAACTCTAGAGATGCATTGCCCTTATTTTTCATTGCTTAGAGTTTTTTAGCCCTTTTGCCGAAGAACATTAATATTAATTCTAATTCATTATTTCAAAAAAATATTGTTGGTTCTTGAACCTCTCTTTCTTCCCTTAATACTGACTGGCACAAGGAAGAAGCTTGAATGCTCTAAAAATTGTGACCAGTCCCTGAAGACAGGCAGACTAACATCTGCTTGGAATAGGAGCAACTCTTTTAGCATCAGAAAGTCCAGAAGGAAAAAACAGGAAAAGAGCAGAAAAGGACATGGCATAACAGGTAAAGAGTTGAAATGGATAGGAGGGGATGCAGAAATCCTTCCATCTGTCAAGGTTAAAGGTTGACTTATATCTGTACAGTAGTCTCTTAAAAGAAGAGCATCAAGGGGTTTTGGGGATTTTGGAATTACTGGATTCTTTCTGAAATAACAGCCTATGTCTTGGTGTAGGTGCCTCCTGCAGTCTTTATGTATTATCTGACTATCCATTGAAGTCAATGGAAAGACTCCATTTTGCTCTGATGAAACTTTAAAAAAATGCCATTCCTGTGCTCACATATAATATATTTTTTTTCTCTGTTCCTGTTCCTCTATCTGTTTTGGGTTCCATTTATTTGTTTTTCTGTCTCCCTTCAGTTTCTTGCTTCTGATGGTGTCACTTTCTTTAAGGGACTAGACATTAGTATCCTCAATTGCTTTTATATTTTTAGTGTGATTACCCTAAGACAAAATAAAAATAAAAGCTTATCTTTTATTCTAGATACCATTATTTTCAAGAAATAGACTAA
Source organism: Charadrius vociferus (assembly GCF_000708025.1). NCBI lineage: Eukaryota > Metazoa > Chordata > Aves > Charadriiformes > Charadriidae > Charadrius > Charadrius vociferus. The sequence goes on along the minus strand of NW_009647425.1, from coordinate 987,055 downwards.
AATTACAGTCCAATCTGTCATTATTGCATAAATCTGGCATTAATTTGTTATACCAAAATCTTAAAATTCTTTTTCAAGGACTGAGAAAAACACATTAATAATGTAACTTTACAAAATTTTTATGAATCAGCTGAGCTGTGGACATTGACCACAGACACACTTCTAACCCCTTGCAAATGCTAGAAAAGCACGTTAACTTAATTGAGTTTTAAGCTAGCACATTTTTCTTTGGGTTTCTGGCAGGCTAAGAGCTAGCACATGGTCAATTACGCTGGTCTGGTATCACAGGGTAATTCATTAAGCCAAAGCTCGACTGTTTCTTCAAGCCCTGAAACAGGACTCCTGAGCAAAGTTGACTGAATAGTACAAAGCACAGATGACTTGATACATTTATATATTATAAAGCAAAATTTTGAAGATTTTCAGATGATTTGTAAGAAGAAGTAATGGAGCCTAGAACACAGAACAGGTTTGATGTCCCAAGCAAAGCCCAAACCTAATTGGAGTGATAAATTTAGATTATGCACATGTAAGTAATTTGGGACTTTATCTACTATCAGTTACTCTCTATGGCAGATTTAAGAGGTGAAAATTTGGAAAATGCTGCCTTCTTAATTCAGTTTTTAATTATTTTGATTACGCGTATTAAATGCCTATGGTAGTTTGTAACTACTGTGTTTCAAACAAACAAAAAAAAAAATCAGAAATTCCATGAGGCACATAAAATGCTATAAGGCTGTGAAAGCAACATATGGAAAATTGCATTTTTCTACAGTTGCACTGAGCTAGGATCATAGGGAGTCATGAGGGATGGAAAAACTGTTGTTAGATTATCCGTTGCTGTGCAATCATATCATGCTGTCTCATATACCTAGGGATGTAACGGGATAAAAATGTTTGAAGTGTTCTGGGCCATGTTTGATGCTGCATGAGGCCTAAAGAAATCACCAGGCATTAGCAGTTCTGTGCTAGGGAACTTGTTTAAATGGGCATTGTATTCCTGGCTAACTCTTTCTTTCCTTCTGGATCTCTGCCATGCCTTTCCATTTGTTGGCAGTTTTTTTTTTTTAAATGCATCACAGTGATTCAGTAATGTAGTGCAAGAGTTACCTTCATTCATAGGTGTGCAAGATTGCAACGAAAAGGCTCAGGTTTGACTCTCATCGTGCTGTCAGTTTGACTGAAGAGCCTCTTTCCACCTCTCTCTGGCACACACCACTGTGAAAATGAAAATCAGCAAATCCACAAGCACTTTGGAAAATGTGGCCTGTATTCCAGTTTCCTTTTCTGTAAAAGGAGAATGGTGCCTTCCACATCTCATGGGATTGTAGGAACTAACACAGTAATCTCTGTCAGGTTCTTTAGGAAACCTTTATGGGAAGCACAGTCTAAGTTCAACACATGGACCATTATTGTTCCCCTGATAATGTCTGGTAATATACTGGGTTAAGTACCATTAATTACAGTGCTACTTATGTGGCTGAATCCCAATGCACTGTTACAATTTACTACCTTGTCTATATATAGCTCTACTTTTAATTGGATAATCAAAATCATGTTATTTCAGAGAAACAGTTATATTTCCTTTTTGTAACTACATTTATGCAGGGTATTATAACCTAAATAGTACAACAGACTGAGTAATGAACAGTAATAAGTTATTATTTTAATCTGAAACTAGCCAAGAATTAAGTAAAAGAAACTAGTATAAAAACAAAATAGAATCAGAAAAGGATATATGCACACACACATCCGTTTCACACCATGATAAAGTCTGGAGGTGAAATTTGGACCCTTGAATCCATCTTTGACTTTAGTGTGGTAGAATTGCACCTAAAATGAAGAATAATTTATTGTTTATTAGTTTAATGCTACATTCATTTTAAAAGATTATGTGAAGCTCTGTTCAAATTATGATCTAATAAAATTATGTAAACATCTTCCACTATAGGAAATTCAGAGCATTTAGGTTGTGAGATTGCTGATGCTACAGACTTGCAACAAATTGCATTCTGAACTGAAGGTATCACAACGTAACACTTGTTAATTGAATGAAATTAAAGCGATATGGGTATTGGTTTGTTTCATGACCATATGCAGGCATTGAGTTTTCAGCAGCAGTGGGAGCATGATTTAGGAGAGTTTTGACATATGTTTAGAAACCCCTCAAAGTTGGCTGCTGTGTTATCTCTAGAGGCTGGTCTCCAGTGTCCGGTTATGCTGTTGTACGTAATGAGTACATATTCTCTGGCTCCCATTCTGCTGGAGGCCTTCAACTTCCTTGTATCGGGCACCTGCACAAGATTATTTAGATCCTTTAGAGCAAATATGCAGAAAGACTGTGCTAAGTGGGTTGTATAAACACTTATGCATCTGTCTGATCCTCTGAACAATTGTCTCACACCCTGCATCTTTGTCCGCTTTTGAAATGTTGCTTAAATAAGCTGAAATTGAAGAGGGAAAGTGAATGCAAAAATCAAATTGAAGCATTTCTGTTTTGTTCTGTTTTTTTTTTTTTTAATTTTCTGTTTGGAGCATTTGACAGCTGCAAGAAATTGCATGAGAGAAAAAAATCAAAGGCTTGAGTATCAAAATCTTTACTTACAAGTTATTCTTATTTAGTAATCATGCTTATTTAATAACCACAACTTGAAGCACATGATCCACAGGAACAAATAATTGAGTATATAAAAACCTGTAGCTTGAACCTAGAGATATTTGCTTTATCAGGAATAACAGAGAGTCAGTAAATAAATATTTTGTAATTTGGACATAAAAAGGAAAAAAACCCCTACCTAATAGAGAAGACTGTATATATAGGGGAATAGAGATGATGCTTCTGGACTAAGGATAACAGATGTTTGAAATGTATGAAATGCTTATTCATGAACTGTTTAGTGATATAAAAATTAAGCTTAATTTCAGTATGTTCATATTCTTTTTCTCCTTGCTGTTTATTATTTATGTTTATGAACCGTGAACTTGTTATCCTGAAGCTGCAATTTATTTAAGAAAATGAAGTTTAGTTTGATACAAAAATGACTCCATGGAGAAACGATACATTTATGTTAAGATATCCAACTAAGAAACCTCAGAAATAGACAGTAGACCCATGTAACTTAAATGACTTAAATGACAGATTGATGTATGAATTCCAAATATCAAATAATAAACTGAATACTTGGATGTATCCATTAAGTCTATTTGAGTAATTTTTCTTAACAAATAGCTTCATAAAGTTTAGAACTGCTAGCAGACAATTTTGCCAACAGGAAGGAGGCTGCATTCACCCCATAAATTGCTGACAGTGAGCAATTTTAACCAGTTTAAAACGGTGAATGAAATTCCATGAGTGGTGAGACTTTCCATCAAGCCCATAGAGAAAAAATGTTCAGTTTTGCAATATACTTGGATTTTGCAAGTTAATCTTTTAATCAGACACATAACATAGGTTTTCTGTGTTCTCCTGACAGACCAGCAGTACTCATGGTCGCCTTCTCAGCACTTCAATGAAGAAAGATACTCTCCTGCTCCGAGGAATATGAAAGGATTATCTGGTAGTCGCAACCAACCACAGTTATGTTCAGCTCATACTTGTGGCTTAGCATCCCCTGAAGATTGTGAACACACCCACGACCATATTCACCATGGGCAGGAGCCAAGGCAATCGTATCTTCTCAGCCCCACGGAGAGTTGCCCGATGGACCACCATCGTTGCTCGCCACGCAGCTCCATTCATTCTGAATGCATGATGATGCCCATGGTAATGGGCGATCACATGTCAAGTAGCACTTTCCCCAGAATGCACTACAGCTCACATTACGACTCAAGAGACGACTGCACCATGTCTCACGGTAACCCTAAGATTAACCGTATTCCTGCAAATCTTTTGGACCAATTTGAGAAACAGCTTCCTCTTCACCGGGATGGGTTTCACACTTTACAGTACCAGAGGACCTCAACAGCTGCGGAACAACGCAGTGAGAGCCCAGGAAGAATACGCCATCTCGTTCATTCAGTCCAGAAACTTTTTACTAAATCTCATTCTCTGGAAGGATCATCCAAGGGCAACGTTAATGGAACAAAGGGAGACAGTCGAGGGGACGACCATCATCACGGGCACCATTCCAAGCATAGCAAAAGGAGTAAAAGTAAGGAGCGAAAACCAGAAAGCAAGCATAAATCTGGAATGAGCAGCTGGTGGAGCTCTGATGATAATTTGGACAGCGATAGCACTTACCGAACCCCTAGTGTGGTAAATAGGCACCATACAGATCATATATCCCATTGCTACCCTGAGGCGCTCCAGGGGCATTTTGGGGATCTCTCATTGAAGACTTCCAAAAGTAACAATGACGTGAAATGTTCGGCTTGTGAAGGGCTAGCAATGACCCCTGATGGTAAATATATGAAAAGGAGTTCTTGGTCCACGCTTACAGTAAGTCAGGCTAAAGAAGCTTATCGCAAATCATCATTGAACTTAGATAAGCCTCTGGTTCATCAGGAAATCAAACCTTCCTTGAGGCCGTGCCATTACCTTCAGGTAAGAGGAAGATTTTCTTAATATTTTTAATGAAAAAAGCATCACTGTTTATGCCATTAAGTCATTGTGAAAACACAATCTGTGTATCTCTTTTAAAGAATATCTGTACAGCTCACCTAATGCAGATATTCCATGAAAGTGAGAAAGCTCTAGCTTTTGTCTTGGTTTATAGAGCATAGATTAAAAACTAAATAAAACTGGTGTGATATAAATTAGTTTAAGGTCAATGGATGTGTTTTCATCTTTGGAGTTCACACTGAACATCTCAATAAAATCCATACATCAGACTAAAAAAGGGGCTCTTCTTCCAGAAGTCCATCAAATACATTTGTAAATGAGTAATTTTAAAAATAGACTGTGTAAATTTCTGTTGTTGTGTTATTTTATTCTTTTTCTCCAGGTTGTTCTGAGTAACAGGAGAATAGATTTACTGGTGTACTCAATTGCTTTGTCATGATGATGATTACTCACACACTTCCTTTTTGTGACTAGGTCACCCAAAATCATAATGAACTGAACCTCCTGAGACCATACTATAAGCTATCCTTCTTAAAAGTTATATGGATACCTCAGGGAGAGAACTATTTCAGGCCTTGTACTCAGGCTGTTCATGGTGGTGTTCTGCACACTCATTTTCTTTAGCAGCAGCCAAGTTCCCACCTTCTCCTACATTTAAACTTTTATACCGCTGCTTGCTGACATTTGCCACCCCAAAGTCATGCTAGTGTAGCCATTTATGGTGCTGCATGATGATCTGGATGTTAAAGTGAGATGGGTTTAAAAATTAGCTTCCGAAATATTGGTTTAGACATTGACATCATTTGCATGGCCTTGGTCCAGCACAGGCCCATGAGAAGTGTCATTAGCACATCAGGGTGTACAGAGAACTGCAGCGGGAGTACAGCAGAAAGGAGGGAGTGGTTGGGAAGATAACTTCTTCAGCTAACTTTGTCACTGGAAAAACCGTAGTATGCAAATACTCCCTGAGGTACTTTTACCAAGTAGAGCCTGCAAAGACCTCATTGTTCTGAGCATCCTTCTCTTTTATTTCTTTTTAAGGAACTTCTCTTTCTCCAGAACTTAACTGATTCTCACATTAACATGGGCAAATCTCCACATACATGCATTTAGAGATTTTCAGTTCCTGTGGACTCTGCAGAAGCCAACACAGACTAGCAACAGTTGTACTTCTGTGCAGAGCTCTCTCCCCTCTGAGCAATAAGGGACCAATAGTAATGACTATTGAAGAGCCAGACTTTTTCAAATGCAGATGCAGACATCCAGGATCAATCTTCCCTACTGAAACAGGGAAAGTTCCTCACTGCAGAGAAAGGAAAATAACAAAATTGCAACCCTCATAGCATTACCATGCAAATTGATTCCGATTTAAACTGACAGCTGTGATATTTCATCATATCCAAGTACAGTTCTCATGTATGTAAAACAGTCTGCACTTCCCTGGAAGCTTTTAATCTAACTCAACAAGCCAGAACTGGAAACGTGTCCTGTGCAGAGACTTCCATTTGTTTCTGTGTTATAAAACCACGTGTGCAGCTCCGACATTACAGGGAAGTTTAGGTATGCCTAGCTTTTTCCTTACCGCAACGTACTCCTAATTCTACACAGGCAGCTCTCGTTCCTCTACACCTCTGCATCTCTGCTTTCCTTCTCATCATGATTCATTGTTTCTTCTCCCTGCCCCTTTACATCTCATTTTTCTTTGCAGAAGCCTTCTCCTTACTCCCAACTTATATCAGCATCCTCAAGTGAATGTGAAACACTCAGTTCACAAACTAACTTTGTTATCACTAAGCTTTAGATCAAGCCCAGCAGCAAGCCTAGGAAGCAGGAAAGAACAGGTTTTGCAGTCGTTATTTTATGCTTTTTGTGAATTTGGGATGACTACAGAAAGGAATTCTCATCCAGTAATTAGGAAGGTTCATTCACTGGTAGGTTCATCCAGCTTAAAGAGAGGTGAATTTGAATTTTTGCTGCACGAGACTTTCTCGGAGATCTTTGTTTTTAAGCCCATTTAAAGATGGGATAGGAGCCATTGCCTATTCACAGGGATCCTATAATAATGTCATAACTAAATGCTTAGTTTTTAAACTTCTACTTTGAGGGACGCTGTGCCATCACTGTAATAATTAAGAGCAAAGATGTAAGTCCCATTACTAGTTCTGCCATGACCTTTCTGTCTGACCCAGGAAGTGTAATTCATTAAATCACTGCACACTTCAATTATTCTATCTGCAAAACTGAGGAAGGATATTTAACTTTTCTTATGGCAGTGTAAGAAGCATCACTAAATAATACTTGGATAAAAATAATCATTAGGTTCAGAAACTGAGAAAGGCAGAAAAACATGTCAGGATCGCTAGCCAGGAGAGTTTGCTGCCTTGCTCCAGAATATCTGGAAATGAGAATTCAAGGGATTATGAAGCTGATTATGCAGCAGCAGATTTCCCTGTGGTGCACAAGTGAACAGATTAGCGAAAAACCCCAGGCCCTTCACAGGATCTCTGTGTTTATAGCATTAAAGCACATAAGATTAAAAGACATTTCTCCTGAGTGATGTCAGCTATATATTTTTAAATTCTTTTTAAAGCAAAGCTGTGAAATTGTATTCCTTCAGCAGTCTTCTGTATGAATACATAAACATACCCCAGAATAATAAAAATTAATTTTCTATGTTTATATTTTAATATTATGAATTTTATATATATATTTGGCTTTTACTCTGCTACCTACTTAAATGAGGATCCACTGTACCCATCACTTTTCTATCTACTAATCTCCGTGTTATTTTTTCTTTCGACACTCATATAAAATATTGTTACTTCTGTTTTCCACTGAAGAGTTTTGATATACAGAGTCCCAAAATAGAAGACCACGGCAGTGTCTTAGGCCTGTGCTTGAGACCATGTTTTCTGTGTTGTGTTTCTGGGCTTCCATTTTGTCTTCCACAGTAATTACCGAGCTGCTTTTTCCTTAAGACTGAAACTCTGAAGAGTGAACAAAGGAAATTTCTTTCTAAGAAGCAAGCTTCTATCAAATTCACAGATGGCTGGAAACAGGAAATGAGAAAAGAGGTTTTGAAGGCATCTGCACATTATGAGCTTAAGTCACGTCCTAGGGTTGAAAGGAGGTGTTTCTTTAACCTGGTGAATCTCCGAGCTTAGACTCTGGCTCCTTTCTTAGGGTTTCACATTCCCTGCTCCTCCACAGGCAGTCTTTGCAGCTGGGGGTCTCCTTGCATGGGCTGTGCTGTTGTGAGCTAAAGGTGATTCGATCAATATGCCTTGTTCCAGCATGAGTGGTCATCTAGTCCTAAAGCGGACAACTTCAGAGAACTAAATTAGTAGAAATAAAGCTGTATAAAACAATGATTATTTTTCTCATCTAAAGCTCGGATTGGATTTACGTCATTCCT
>NW_009647425.1:954506-979015 GCF_000708025.1 Charadrius vociferus | reverse complement strand
CTGCTGCAGGGGAGGTGGTGGGAACACGCAGAGAGAAGGGAGAGGGGAAGAGCGAGAAGCCCCTTTGGGCTCCAGTTCGTTGTTAAATCAGTTTAGCAGTAACGTGAACCAGGTGGTCAACTAGCACCAAAAGAGCAGAGAGCAGTTTGTAACTGTAACACTAATAGCATTTATAGATTCTTGTGAATGATTAGCAACAGATTTTATGTATGGGCCTTTAATTTCTGTTTTGAATGCAGGCACATCGAGCTACAAATGCATTTCTGAGCACAAAAGACTTCTGTCGTCTCACTCTGCAAGCAGAAAAGCCCAAGCAGATCACACATGCAGTAAAGCGCACTTTTTTATAGGTTTAGCTATAGCGGCTGCTACTGCTCTCCTTTTCATTTTAATTTTAATACAAAATATGTTAAGAAAAAGATAAATGAGTTGTGAGATCTCTTCTGTCCTCATCAGCTGTTTTGGCTAATTAGGTTCAACACACATAGAGTGCAATGACTTTGATTAATTTTACTCTGATATAAGTACTAGTGAGGAACCAAGATTTTCAACAGAAAAAATGGATATAAACTAGATAGCTGTGCTAAAATGATGGATACAAAAGTGTTGCTTATAGATTATGAGACTGAAATACCTGTAAATGCTATTTAAAGAAAAGCAATTCCCACAATAAAGCCAAAAGACAGGCAAGAGCATAACATTTGCCATCACTGAAGTTCTGGAGCACAGTGCTACGTGTCACTGATTAATATTCCTCCCTCAGCCATTCAACAGCCTGCGAAGCAGCAAGCAATCAAGGTAAACACACCACAAGGTACAGTGAATGAGTCAGCACTAAAAGAGAAAATAGCATGTTGTTCTAAAAATGGCTTCAGCCCACTCCCGTCTTCCTAGTGCATTTAAGTGCTAGCGTCATGCGTTACAGCACTGGCATTGCTAAGCACGGGGTAATAATGTCAGCTGTGTTCTCTACAGAATGAAAGAAAACCACAAGAGTTGGTCTCTTAAGAAAAGGAAAGAAGCAGCAGTTTCAACAAGGCTCTTTGCTGGTTTAAGTTATGCCTACATGGGGAAGAGTTTTGAGGACAAGCTAATGGATAAATAGGCATTAAGCCCTCAGTTACATTTTTCCAGGAACTCTTCTGGGGACAGGACATATTCCCACAAACGAGACCATTACCCTCGAGAGGCATGCTACTGCTTTGCTCTCTCCCTCTGGTTTGCAAGGACGGATGGATTTGAACTCAATGCATCTTTCTCAGCACTTCATCTTTGTGAAACTAGATTGTATCTGTTTGCTTGACATAAATATATATATTAACGAAAGAAACTACATACAATACCAACTGATGCATACTAGCCAGAGCTAGTGGAGTTTTGGTACTAGCATCCAAATCACTATCACCCACACTGCCTTCACAATGATTTATGACCAGCCACTAGTCCAGAATTAACTGGGTTGTTTCCACAGCAGGAAAAGCTGGTGTAGCTGTAGGATATCAGCATGGACACATGCTGTACCATTTTGATTCCTACAGCCCATTACAGTCCCACAAGGATGTCTCAGCTAGCCCTGTGCCCTCCCAGTCAGGAGTGGAGATGTGCAAGAGAGACCTGTAATGCCCAGACCATAAGGACCGTTACAGATGGGACAGTTGATGCCCCACAGGCTGTTTGCTGTGTTAATGTCAGGCTGCAGCATCTGGTGCAGCCACTGGGGTTACCTGGGGCCACTCTGGAGTTATTGCCCAGGTCAGCAAGGCTGTAGTCCGTTACAGAGCAGCAAGCTCAACCCCTCATGCTTGTTCCTTCTAATGTTCTCGCTACCCATCATCTCTGTGAAGTATTGCACTTGCAATTTTAAGAACATTAAATAAACAGGATTTGATAAAGCTGACACTTCCCAGTATTTACAGAATGCTGACGGTTTCGCGTGTCACAAAAAACAGAATACTTCTTAAATATCCCTTCGGGGTGGGGGGCAAAGAGAAAATAAACACATTCAATCAATGATGGTGTAAAGCTCTGACCAAACTGTTGTCTCAGATGACTGGTGTATTGAAGTGCTATGTTCATCAGTGATACAACAGCGCACTGCTTCCCTGCCCGTGTGCTAGGACGCTCATATTGGCTGACAGGAATTGCTGAAGCTTTTTTCCAAACAAGAGTGGAAAGATTTCAGAGTTAGTATTTTCTTAAAGCTGCCAAAACAAGTCCCTATTACTGCAGAAATGTCAAAGCTGGGAGTAGAAAACGGAGGCCGTGATCCCGCTGCCCTTTAATCAGGGGGAATTGTCCTCCTTTATAACATTAGTACGGTGTGTTGCCAAATTGTTTTTCAACATTTGCCTCACCAAATCTGAAGGCTGACCTTTGCAGTAGTTACCCAAAAGTGTCACTGGGTCTGAAGAAGTTTTCAGCAAGGAGTAACTTATTATTTTATACACTCAGGCCAGTTGCATCTCTCAAAAGAGACTGCCAGGAATACGCACTTGGGGCCATAATGAGTGCACACCCTCCTGTGCTGCCGAGGGCGGACCTGGCAGTCTATACCATTATTCCTGCTAGGAGGTGACTGTAAAAAAAAAGGTGAAGCATTCATAAATGTTGCTTTGATTTTATTTTTTTCCAACTGGTTTTGGCTATCTTACAGTGCTGTGCTTAATGCCTGTTTTTTTAAAGTAGAGTCGCACATGTGTTTAAATGGTTGAATGTCTATATGGATAAGATCCCTGGTCCTTGTGGCAGGGGAACTGATCTTTTCAAAAGAGTGCAGATAGTTAAACGTTACCTAGAAGCTTGACAGGAAAAAACTACTCATTTCACTCTGTAAGTTAAAAAATTGGAGTCATCTGGAGTTAGCTGTTCAAAAGTGTCAATCATCAGTTGAAATGAGAAAAATGGATGAGCAGCAAATATATCTATTTTCTATAGCCTTTAAAATTATTTATGTTTTAAAACTATGCACTGGTTTTTTTAGTAGTAGCCCTATAACAAATAGGAAAAAAAGGGATATAATTTCCTGCTTAGATTAAATAAGACACTGGACTTTTTGCTCAGCGCTGGGTATGCTGCCTTTCAAGTTCTTCTTCCCTCTCTAGCCTTGTAACAGCTCTGCAACACTGGAGTCCTCTGCAGTCTATGGTTTTGGAGGTGCTGGGCATTGTAAGTATGTTGGGAGCACCTCTCCTTTTCTTCCTTTTAGGGCATTTTTGTCTCTTACTCTGCAACCATGAATGCACTGTGAGGTCTTGCCCCACTCACACAGGTAATGATAAGGTGACAACTCTGACTTTCCCTTAGTGTCTGCAGTGATAAAGGCAAAGATATTTCCAGAGGGACCTACAGGTGATTTTGGCTGATAGATCATGCAATGTTGAGAGTCTGGGCTGAAGGGGCAGATGATACTTTATTTTCCAATTTCCGAAAGCGGCTAGAAAAGGGCAGAATAGTGGGTCCCTTCAACACCTGTGCTGTGCCCCACGGGGCTCCAGCTGCCTGTGGGAGCATTGGACATGAGCAGCAAGACCATGGGGATGCAGGTGATCCCCGTGAGCAGGAGCACATGCCTCGCACTCAGGGAGTCTTGTCTCCCACAACTTCATCGGTCAAAAAAAACCAGGCTGTTTTTCTTCACTGTTCTGTGCAGATAGCTGGGCTCCATCCACCCTGCAAATGTGGTTCAGGCAATTCAGTCTGCCTCTCCCAAAAATGTCTGCCAGGAAAACTTGTAGTTAGCTTCAACTTGCTGATATTGTGGTCCCTGGGCCTCGTCTGCTGCCCTGTCTGTCGAGCAGCCCAACTGGCAGGTATATTCCTGGCTCTCCTTCACCTGTAGTGAGTGACACACTGCAATCCAGTTTAGGTCTTTAGCCTTTTGATGTTTGGTTTTAGCAGAATTTGCATTGTAATTAAATGAATTCTATTTATAGAGAAAGATGTAAAGGAAAACGCAGCTATGTGCTGGCCCAAAAAGGCAAAGAGACAGAAAAACAAACTCTGGGTGCATGACTATGGCAAATTAATTGGCAAAAATGCTGCGTTTTGTGGCAAGCATGAGAAGGTTCAAGTTTTGCTCTTTGATGCTTCCATGGACCTCCATTATTTAAATAATCACTACTTTATGCTACATCTCTGCTACCAAAATGCATAATGTCAGGAAAGGTTCCTTTGTGCTGCATCCTCATCCTCTGTATTGTTACAGTGGCTCAGCCTGTCTTGGGCATTGTTTTCATCCAAGCCAGCCATCATTGCCCTGAACAGATCCTGGATACAGTTCAGGTCTTAGCAGAGGCCAGGGACCATTCTTGGTAGTCACGCTGGTTTGGAGGCAAAAATTGCTCAAGAGCATGGGTGTGGAGCGCTGCAGGCCAGCTGACCTCCAGGCAGGACAGCGGGTCTTCATTTACTAATGTATGCACAGCCCTAAGGTAATCACCACACCATTTTGATCCTTCTCTCTCGCTAGCACTGATGGCTGTGCAGCAGCACGGCAAGCTCGAGTACTCACCTGTTCAGCTGAAAACTTATCTTTATTATTGTTGTTAGGGTAATTTTCCAGGCAGCAGTCTAAGTCGCTTTACCATTACTAGCATTTCTTGAAAAGCTGAGTAGTGCTGAAGGAACACCTGCCCCACTGAAGTTGACAGTAGTATAATTTTAAAGCGGCATAAGCTGACCACAAAGCAGCACCCTGGGTCACTTACCAAAGGAAATATGCAGCCAGCTGAAACCCGGAGTTCTTGGTTGAATCCCTACAGTTTTTGTGTCTTAGATTGACAGGCTTTGTATATCTTCCTTCTAATTTAAGTACAGGCCAAGCCCTCCTTTCCGTCCAAGCTCTTCGTTTCCAACCAAAGTTCTGGCCCAAGATCTCAGTGAGCTCCAGGACTAGCAACCAAAAATCAGTTGTAGTGTGGACAATCCCACCACTGCCATCTGACTGCACCCTGCTCCACCATGTCAAAACGGCACAGAGTCCAGAGGGGCCCAGAAGGGCCCAGAAACGTAGCAGAGGATTTGTGGCTGGCTGAACTGCAAAGGTCTTTGCCAGAAGTATGAGCACAGCAGGTCTGAGGTGGGCATTTGGCCCACATTCATCCAAACAGTATAAACCAAGTCATGGAGTCCTCACAACACTACTTAAAGTATTTAACCATCCTCAGATTACAATTCACTTTGTTGCTGGAGAACCAATTAGGAAACACAGTGCTGGTTCTGGGTTTTTGGGGTTTTTTTTTAGTTCATCACTGTTGACATAAGAGTTATAAAGTATTGTTTAGATGAAAAGAACACTGTTCTGTAGAAAATACAGAAGTGGTGACTCAGCAATCCTGAGTACACCAGACGGAAGTCTTCTTTCCATCAAGGATCAGTTAGTGCAGCTTTGCTTGGAACCACATATGAAAAAATCAAATCAGGCGGTGAATAATGCTGGTACTGGTTTGCCTAGTTGAACATCTCCCAGCTGGAATATTATGTTTGTGTTCTGTGATCTGCATGGCTGTCCAGTCCACTCCCAACTCCCAAATTCCTGAATGCAAGTTGTTTTCAACCCGGTGTAAAGCACATATTGTTCGGAATCTATTTGATTTTCTTCCTCTTCCTGCGATACTATGGCTGTTCATAGCAAAGCCTGTAGACAATGACCGGCAAGACAAAGATGCCTCTTCCTTTATCAGATTAGCTCCTGCCTTGAGCTCAAACCAGGATACTTGATGGACAGTATCAACGGACTTCCAGGAAATGCTGCAAGAACTCTCTGTGCTTCTGAGCTGTCAAGGAGTTCAGGAAGTAGGGGGTGGCATGTGAAAATTAAAGCTAATTAAAAGGATTGTCATTGTTACTGGGGAGGAGGAGTCCCTGGCATATTTTGTAGAGATTTTTGAATGGCTTCATTGCATAATTCATATTCTTTGAACAATGAATCAGCACATTAAAAAAAAAAAAAAAACACAGAAAAAAATAGTTAAAAATGTGCACTGACAATGGTGTTGGGGTGTAGACACAACGTTAGCTACTGAGGAAACGAAGTTTTATTTTCAGATACTGCACTCTTCCCTCCTTCAAAAAGCTACACCAATAGGGTCTAGATTCCACAACCAGTAGATAGGAGAATGTCGTTAGTTTCATGAACTTCAGAAGAAAATTCTAGTAATTGGTCAATGTTCCTTCTTCGGCAAAATTTTTGGAAACACAGGAGGTCCAGCTGCCACCTCCCACTACAGTATCAAGGAAACTTTCTACAATGCTAAAAAGCGTTTCTGCCTGCATTGCAAGATTATCATCTACTTTCATCTACTTGCAGCTGTGCACAGAAGCTGTTTTTCTGAGGCTCTTTGAAGAAGGCATGATTTAAGAGGAAATCTCTTACCTACATTTCAGATTGTGTCCTTTTTTTTTTTTTTTTTTTGAGAATGGGGGTGTCATCTTCTTGACCAGGCTGAGAAAGCATAAAATTATAAAAATTACATATCTACTACATAGTGTTCATATCTTATCCTTCTTCATATCACCTATAGTCTAATTTCATGCACAGACAGCTTCTTCTAGTAAAATGTGAAATTTATATTACTGAAATAAGATTTAGGTCATAATGACTATTTCAGTGCATTTTACATCTGCTTGCTAATTAAATTTCACAGGACTCCTATGAGGTAGGTAATCCTCATTTTAACCTTTGAGAATGAGAAATATGAAGAAGTGACAGTCAGCTCCCTCAGCTGAAGCCATATATTTAGAAGTGTTTCATTTTAGATAGTGAAGTGATAAGCCAGATTTTAAGCAGATGAGCAGTTTAGTGGTGGAACATCTTTAAAAATCTGGGAGCTGGGAGCAAATGCCATAGTAGTGTGTGGAACAAGAGCAGATCTGGTTTGAAATGCCAGTGGCTGTTGCCAGTTTGACTTCTTTAGCTAAATCCTGAACTGAAATAAAAAAAGCTTGAAGTAACAGTGGTCAAAGTCCAGAAGAATGAATATTTTGTTGGTTCTTCTAATTTTGACATCAGTATTTCTTAGATACAAGATTGGGTATTCACACTGCTAGCACTAGTTCCTGAATGGGAGCCTAGATTACTTGTCTCTGATTAGATATAAGGAAAAACTTTTTCCCTCTGAGTATGGTCAAACATCAGAACAGGTTGCCTAGAGAAGTTGTGAGGACTTCGTGAAGTCTGCCCCTAGAAGTAGTTGTGGGATCTTTGGAGACATTCAAAACCCAGCTGGGCAGTCCTGGGCAACCTGCCATACCTGACCATGGTTTGAGCAGGAGGCTGGACTAGAGACCTGCAGAGCCCCTTCCAACCTCTGCAATTCCGTGATTCCTAGTTTGTTCTGGAGGTTTGGTGAATTCACCCGTTTTCTGTGACAACATGGTGTTGCTTAAATGCAGAATCTGTGCAATCTGAGAATCAGGGGACAGACTTACTGCCAAAGTCCAGACAGGGGCCCGAAATCCTTTTCTTCTGACAGGTCTCATCTGAGCACAACCAAGACACCCAACAAGAAGGACTTATAACAAAACACAAAGATGGTGACTTTTCTTCTAAAACAAGGAAATTAGTTTTCGTAATAACAAAGTTTCTAGAATACCCACTCTGAGTTCAGTTTTTTCCTTAGCCTGTACAAAGTCAACCCCTCACCTCCTCAATTCCCCAAATTGCATTCTGAGCAGCAGGCTGTAAGGCAGTTTGGAGCAAAGGCACTTCTTTCTTTGTTAAGATGCTCCACGAGTTTTATCCAAACACCCTTTCACATAAAATTCATGTGAGTGTTTGGCCCAGGGACTATAACTAAGCTCCCTTGTTCCAGGTAAGTGCCTGTATGACAAGACTGCAACACATTATGAAGTGCTTCTCTTCTAACCAGCTCCCCCCAGGCAATCATCTGGAGTGTTCCATGAAAAGGCCATGAGTTACAAAAAGAGGAGGAGAGTGTGCCAGTTTATATATCAGTACTAAGTCTTCCCCTTCCAAAGCACTCCAACTGTTGTTGATTAGAAGGCAAGCAGTAATGTCTCCCACTTCCACAGCCATCTCATCGTGGAAGGAAAGAATAAGGCTGCTCAGTTCTTTGAAAAAAACATCTGAATTTGTTCTTCAGAAGATGGCTTTATGCTGCGAATGGAAAATGACAGAAGGGTCTTTCTGCTGCCTGTAATCAGATACAATAAACCCAAGGAAGGAGAAGCATTTGAGATTTTTCTTCATGCTTTGAATTTTGGTTGCTAACTAAAGGAACATTTTGGGTGCTTTTGGATGCTACTTTGAAGGAGCTAACTCTCCTAAATGCCTTTTATGGGGAATTTAAGGTCTACCTAATATTCTGGAGTTCAGTCTGAGGATCAGTTCCATAAGAAGTTTTAGGTACCAGGTGCTTCAATAAAATTGGCCCTAGGTGACTAAGGTAAGATATCACATTGAATCGGTAACAGAACAATTAAAAGATACCAAATTACCTGAACCTGGTTGTGCTCCTCACAGCAACAGTGCATGAAATTTATGAAAGAGACTCATCATTTTCCGTAATAGCTATAACCAAATCAGCAGCCAGTGACAAAATTAAATGAAAAGATCCAGACCTTGTCAGCTCATTGTTCTTACAAAAGGAAATTCATATGGTAATATGCAGTCTAACTCATCTGTGGATAGAAACTGCATATACAAAGACTCATGTTAACATCTAGAACAGGAGGAAGGCCTTTTTAGGCATTATAAATATCAGCACTCATCACTATATGCAAGTAGATAATTAGGGTAATTATTCCCAATTAGCAGCTGCAAGCCCTGCAGATGGGAATTTCAGGGGCTGATAACTATTGTAAGAAAGCATTTCTGCAAGCTGCAAAGCCCTTTCATGTTTTGGACAATATGCATTTAATGACCCTTACACATGGTGTTAAATATTTTTGTTAATATTGCAAAATAAAAATCCTCCCTGCACAAACATAATACTTCTGCTTTTCTTTAAAGCTATGTTGGGGTCTGAGATGGCCTGGATTTGGAAAGATGTTTCCAAGTATTTAACCTACCAGCTAAAGTAAATGATGAACCAGGCCAAACCAGGACTCAGATTTTGCTTCTGTTCTCAGTCCATGAGGAAAAACAGTATCAAGGGCCCTCTTATTGCCTTTGAAGACAGCAAAAGGACTCCAGCTATTTTCCTGGGATCTGCATGAAATCTTCTGAGAGAACACATTGTCAAACTTGCTTGCCTTCTCCAGAAGCATTTTCCCTCTGTTCATTGTATTCTGCTCCTTTGAATGGCTCAAGGGTAAAAAAATACGCATATTTTAATTGTGAATAATGTTTTTTTCAATCATAAATGCTTCTGTGATAGTCACAAGTTACTGTGATTAGAAAGGGATTTTTGGTGCATTTGTGCGTACCTTGAGTATATCACAAGCACAAATGGAGTGGGGCTTCTTCGATATTTAGCTTTTATGTGAATTCATTTAACTTATGAATTCAGAAAGCAAAATTAATGTAATCAACAAAAATAGTAAGACACGTAGTTGTAAGATTTGTCCTCATGAAGCTCCTTATCATGGTGAAGAAACTTATTTTTTTAGAAACTTTAATGTAAAAAATCAATCATTCCTATCTTTTAAAGTAAGATTTAAACTTCAATCAAAAAATAAGCTTGTGTTTACTCATTTAAGTCCAGTCCTTATCTAGTTATTTGAACATGGAATTTCAGACAAAAGAAAGTTGAGAAATTAATAATTTTTTGCATATGAGTAAGAAAAAGGTTATTGATCAATGTCTTTTTAAATTTTCTATTTAACTAGCTTCAAGCTAAAATGAAGGAAAGAAATTTCAAGCCGAAATAATTATTCTATGAAAAAGTTAGGAGTTTTTTGGAAAAAAAAAAAAGAAAACTGAACATAATAATTCAGCTTTAGTACAGAAAATTGAACAGTAGAGCTTGCAGTGAGCCCATGTAGATGCCAATAAATGACTTTTCAGCATTTGTATTTTGTTTTTAGCTATGCTGACATGCAAGTAATAAAGAAGATTTCAAAGTGGAGTATGTCTGTATGATATAAATTATTTTTTCTTAATAAAGTTGTCTAATTAAGATTTTTACAGTTAATAGTATTGCCAGCTGCAGATTTAAAAAAAAAAAAAAAGCTTAAGAAAATATATTTATTTTGTATATTTTAGAAGTCTGGCTATTACAACAATTACTACCTGTAAATACCTTTTAGGTCTCCTAGAATCTCAAAAAACCTTCCTCCAGCTTCAGTCTCATACATGCTAGGTCTTCGGTAAAAAATGAGGATGATGCATCACATTTACAGGCTTCAAGTTCGAGAATATTTTTCATGCTCTGTTTCCAATCACCATTCATAGCTGAATAATATGAAAAGTTTGTTTCTTTGCATGATCTAACCCATATTTCATTTAGATTCATGCTCTGTCCTGTTACTTCATATAAGAATATAACTCATAGCTTTTTTTGTCTGGTATTAGTCTCTAACATTTTTCTGATTTGTGCAATCTGTTTCATCTCTTCTTATCTGACTTCATCTTCAGTCTCTCTTTTTTCTCTCCTGAGCTTGTTTCTTTAATTTAAGATCTCTATCTTTACTTGCTCACCCCCCTTTTACAACTTCATTTGCCCTTTAATCTCTTTTTGGTACTCAGAGCACCAGGTCTGTTCACCTGGTGCGTGGCTAATTCGTGTATCTTGAAAGGGCAGTAAAGATGACAGGTAGACCATGTTAGTTATTTAAACCCCATCTCCAAGACTGCTGAAACCAATGGGAGCATTTGCTTCAGCTCCACAGTGAACTCCGTCTGTAGGAGGTCTCAATTATGTTTGACTTGGAAGTCTTTAATAGACATCCTGCTTGCAGAAACTCCTTAATATATGTTTAACTGGAAGTTTAGATTTATAGTATATTGGTAAATAATGCCATTGTACTGTTTAATATATGTGAAGTCATTATGTTTATAAAGGATTTGATGCTGCCAAGTGCATCAGCCCTGGTCCACTGATGTATTCTGTCACATCCGTCTTTTCAACCATGAGTCATTATAATGAATTTCAGAGAGCTGCTTATATCCTTTAAGTTAAGTAAATGCTTAAGTGTGTTTCTGGATTAGGACCAGAGGACTCAGCATCGTGGAAGATAAAACAAAAAGCAAAGAATCAGCAATACTGGCAGACACAGGCTTGCTGAGTTTATCCATAAGTCTTAAAACAAGGCTGATTTCACTTTGGATTGGAAAATCTACTCCTTCTCAATTCTCTGCCAATTTGTGGTGCAGAGAGATACCCGTCCACCAGCTGTGGACCATCTGACTACCATTCTTGCTATTTGAAAAACCACCTCAACTGCATGAAAGCAGCCTCAATCAAATGTATTAATAATTAACTGGCTCTGTTCCTGATATGTTACAACCTCAATGAACTATTTTGCAGTTTCTAAATAAGAAAAAAAGACAAATTGCCACATTTGAGCTTTTTTCACAGAGGTTTGCCCTAAATCAGAATCCTATCCATTTCTGCCAAAATCAGAGCTTAGTTTAACTTAAACGCTTCGTTCACCTTCCTGAAGAGCAGCCAAAGCCCCATATAAGGAGAGTTGGTAAAAGACTCTGAAGTGCTCAGTTTTCAGTGATTTTTAGTTCTGAGGCACCTGATCAACTTACTGTTTATCAGCTGAAAATCTGTGCACACACTTCTAAGAGGTTAAGCCAAGCTACTTCCTGCAATTTAGAGCACGTCTACAAATAGATATTGAAGCTCAGCTCACAAACCATGTCTTGATTGTTCCTTAGGTTCCAACATCTATAAAATGAAGATTTCCAATATTGAAGTTGGAATTAAATTGCCATATCATTTGGGGAACTAAGAACATTCTTTTTAAATTATCTGTTTCTTAAGAATTAAAAATTTATGACTTGTCTTTGTAAAATGAAAAATGGAAGGAAGTATTTAAATATATGAAAAGAATAATGCATCTTTTGCATGTGTGTTTTATGGTCTCCACTAGGTACCTCAGGATGAATGGGGAGGATACCCAGCTGGTGGGAAAGACGAAGAGATCCCCTGCAGAAGAATGAGAAGTGGGAGCTATATTAAGGCAATGGGAGATGAAGAAAGTGGTGACTCTGATACTAGCCCCAAGACATCACCAAAATTAACAGTTCGACCAGAGTCGTTATTAAAATCCATTGGACAAAGACCACTGGGAGATCATCAAAAGTAAGTTTCACTATACCATGTTATGCACCTTTCTGAAAGTTGCCATGACTTGGGTAATTTTTCTTTGTGTCTTACTGGTGGTGGTCAGTATCCATAAGAAAATATGGTACTGTAGTTTAAAAGCTAACTTTTGTGTCTTCATTTTAAATTGGCTACCGTTGCTTGTGATTACTGGATGAAAAACTGCCATCTTCTTCCATCCATGTAACTAACCTGCTACTTCAGAAAGAGTTTGTTATGTTTACTAGAGGAAATATATCCATAGTTTTATCAAAAGTTTGAAATTCTGAATATTTCTTCTCTAGAAGGATTGTTTTATGTTAGAATTCTTTGTTATTTCATCGCTTTCTCTGAAATAGAAAAAAAACTCTTTTCTGTACTAGGCCTAATAACCAATATTTAATTGTATAGTATATTTAACATTTTACACCTTTTTTATTGGTACAATGCTTTATGTATCAGCTATACAGTATCATACTCATTTAAACACATTGTCGAGGTTTTTGTTTCACTGGGGTTTTTTTTCATTCATACTACATACAATATGGCCTATTAAATAACTAAAGCAAATTTTAAAACTGTAGGAAAATATGTAGTTATATATGTTTTCCAATAGATCTTTATTTTTCTCTCCTTTTTGTCCTTTCAATATATCATTTTATAACTAAACTATACTTCTGAAGAAAGTTTCAAAGTGGTAGCCTGATTCCAAATCTGCGGCTTCTATTAATGTGACTGGGTGTTTCTCATGGCTTTGAAAATTGATCTTTTTGCCTGGGAGAAATACATAAAATGAAGAAATTAAGAGTGAAGCCTTTGATCAAAGGTTGTTTATTGTTCTGTAGGTAATACAATGTATAGTATATCATAGTGACTCACCTTCCCAAAAAATAAAATAAACCAAAACAAAAACCTTAGGCAAAAATCCTTTTGGCTTAATTAAATTGAATTAGTTAGCTTGCAATCTGGAAGAAAACCATCAACTTTCACTGTTACTGAAGAGAACAGTTTAAAACTATATTATTTTGTATAGCTTGCTCACGCATCTCTGTAGGCTCAACTCAGATGCACAAACAAAGGCATCTGTACCACGAGCTGCTGTAAGATTCCTGAGGTACCATGAAACAAGGCTGGCAGGTCGCTAATCTTGATTGGCAACTAAAATCCAGGCAGGATACCTTATGGCATCTCAAAGGGTGCCAGAGACCTGTGTTTAGGCATCTCAGCCAAATTTTGAACGTGAATCTGAAGGATTTCCTAGAATATTAGTTCCAACAATGAAAACGTGGCCTACAACATAAGTATTGCTGGCAGGCCTGTAGCTGGCTCATTTCCAAAGATGAAAAGGTTAGCTCTTAATGACAGCGGTTGGAAGCAACATTTGGACTCTTTGTATGCTCACTCATTGTATCTGGGCTGAATTTTGGGTTTGAGGCCCGCTGGCTACATCGACTGGTTCAGTCCAAATTTGAGAAGTCCCCAGAAAACAGAAAAGGTGCTTCATTTTCTGTTTGTGAATATGTATCAGTGGTAGCAGAGGTCTTTCAGGATGAGGTGCTCGTAATTTCTCAGCCATGGTGGAGATATGTGTTGCGAATTCTTCAGTCCTGGATTTTCTTGTAAATAGCTCTGAAAGCTGTGGGTCCTGCAAAAGGGATAAGATGTGCTAAGGGAGAATGATCTAATGTCTGTGGCTTGTTAAGAGTGAGCCTTCTGAAGGCAACAGAGAAAGAGGAGATAGTCAACTTTCTCAGACTTCCACACATCAACCAGCTGTCTTCCTGCTGGTAAATTAAACATTTCCAGAACATAGACCTCAGTACAGAAACCTGACCATGTACACTGAGAATTTTTTTGAGTGGTCCCCGGCAGACTTGTCGCCTGGGTCTATTAGCACTGTCCTGGCTGTGTTCTGGGCATTGCTGTAGGCCAGGAATTATTCCCAGAAGGCAGTTTGGATGCCGCCTCCTGTTTTGGAGAGTACATCATATCCATACTAGCACCATAAGCTAAAATCTTTTCTCAAAGATGGTTCTAACTTTCTAAATACTTAAACCAAATAAAACATATTCTATTCCATTCTTTCGTTTCGTCTGTGGTTGGGCCTTCGCCAAGTGAATGTAGATAACAGCACAAATTTTCCAGTGAGTGGCAGGTCTCGGTGCCTGCCCCAGGCCCCCACAGCCTGTGAACAGATCCAGACAGCATCTCGACATACATATTCAAACAAAGAACACATTTCAAGAAAAAGTCTTTCTGATCTGCTTAATGCTGAAGGCAGGTGGTTACTAGCAGGTCAATATCAAATGGTGTGTCTTCTGTCAGTTTTCTATGTATTGCAAATACACCGCTCAAAATATAATTGATTAAAACACGGGTGCGATGCTGATGCAGTATGCTGGCGTTGACAGCTGTGCCTGTTCATGGTCCCAAAGGATTTAATGGCATAGTTACCACTAACTGCAGCCGGAAAAGGAGGAAGCTTTTTGTAATACTGTGAAATACTATTAGGGGCTCTGCTGAGAATTTGTTGCAAACGCTGCACTAGGAATAATTGAGCAGCGAGGCTGATGCTGACAGATGTCTTTTAAATCCTCAGTTTTTTCCTTAAACTGAGAGACAGCACCTTGAATGTGCCAGCCTAACATACGTGTTTTTTTTCCAGTGAACTTCAGGCAGAAATGCGACAACTATTTTGCTTGTTGTATGTCTGTCTTGCAAAAATCTGCGAATTTCAGCAGCCCTTGAGCAGACAGAAAGTTTCTTGTCTCACAGGAATACAAGTGCTGATCCTAAACCTGGGTTTTCACCACAAGCCATCTCCTCCCAGTACGTCTCTTTCTCCCTGTCACTGTAGTTACCTTTTACGTCCGGCAGATTTCTATGAAGGATGTAGTAAGGGATGATGGTTATGGTGCCTTCCTTCCTCCTGCGGCACGGCTCAGTAATCCCTGTTGCATGCCGAGTACCCTTTGTACTGCTGATCACGCTGCTGAGCCAGAAGCCAAGGTTTTGAACAGCACTCCTGCATGTATAGCAGAGCCGAATATCATTTCTGGCATGTATTATGAGAAATTACATAATTCAAGATGTCAGCTGCATTAGCTGGCTTTTTAGCTTGTTTACCAGGACGGAGGGAGCTAATGCACAGAAATAAAATGGGGCTTATACTCTCTTAGTCCTCTGCTTGGGTGGATGGTATAGCTCAGAACTGGGGTCTGACAGAGCACCAAGTAAATCTGTGATAAATCCTGGATATCGATAGTTTTGGCAGTATAAAAACATGCATTGGCTGCAAAATGTATGTAGATCAGTTTTGTAAGAGTAAGCCTCTATCATTATCCTGAATAGGATAAAATGAAAATTAGAAAAGCCTCCACTTAAACTTCCGCAAGCCTTTGACATGTGCGCATGTTTCTCCTCTGAGATGCTGTCGGGCATCTTTGCAAGGACTTTTTTTCCCATTTAAATTCTGTTTCTACTTTGGCAAAAGTAAGCCCCTACCTTGTTGGGTTTTGTTGCTCAAAGATTCAGCAAATTGAACATTAAAAATTCATAAACAATAAAAATGCATATTTGTATCTCAGTAAATAATTTTATTTAACGACATACAAATAGGTGAATGTAACTGATTTAACAGAAGCATTAAAATTCTGAAATCATTTCTTTTAAGTTACTCTTGGACTTTTACTCCAAGTGGGAATAAAGAAGTAGTGCAGGGTCTGACCACTGCTGTTTTACGCAGATGGCAGAACCAGGGCATATGCCCAACCACTGCCATCGGATCATCACCTCTGTCAAACTGCTAACAGAGCCAGCAGGATCCCCAGCCCGCCTTCAGCCTAGGACACCTGGCTCTCTTCTGGTAGTGCCCAGGCATGTCTTACCTCTGGGATAAGAAGGTTTGACTGTACAGGTCAGTTGGCCGAAGGGTCAGGTAATAAGCCTAGCTTATTTCTGAATATAGCTATAGCCTAAGTGACTCAAATTTTGCTGGATTCTTCAAAAATTAAATGCGCCTAAATATCTAGATTACTCACTGAAGATAAATGCATTTCAATTCTTTCTTTGTGAATGCTGTTTCAAAAGACTAAATAATATGTTGCACTACTTAGTCCTATAACATTAAGTCGAAGGCCAGTGTAATTTATTATTATTATTATTAAATTGCATTTGAGTGAAATATAATGCAATAAGGCTTGCTGTGGTGGAGACAGGACACATACTCGAATCTGCTTCCTTTCTTTTTCCTTGGAATGGTGCCAGCAATCCCATTTATTTTGACTTCCAGCAGTCCCTGGAGACTAAAAAAACCAAACTTTTTTATTTTTTTTTTATTTTGCATTATGATGAGACATACAAAATACTTTGGATGTCACTTTTAGTATCCTGTGAAAAAATATAGGTGTCTGGAGGTGAAATGCAAGCCCTTTCGATTCAGTCCATTGTTTTCTGCTGTGCTGTGATGCCACTGGGGATGGAGTTAAACTGTGTTGGAAGGTAGTTGGCAGAAGGTAGCTTGTAGAAGGTAGGTAGCATGCTGCTAGGCATTTTCATTGTAGTAAAGGTGAAAACAGCTGAACAGTTTAAGGAACTGGTAACTGAAACAAAGGGAATGTTTGTCCTAAGTAAGTTTTGTGCAAACCTGGAACAGGGACTGACCCACGTGATTTGTAAGGGTATCCTTCCAACCTAGTAAATGTAATTTCTCTCTATTTGTGACAAAAACAAGCGAAGCTGAAAGATGGAAGCATGAGAGACACTGGGATCCAGAAAGGAAAGCTGAAAAGAAAACAAGAATTTTGGACTATGTGATGGAAAAACTATTCTATGACTGAAGATAATGTTCTGGTTATTTGATTATTCTTGTTTTCAGGAAGAGAGTACTTAATATACCGATTATGTAAATGAACAGGATAGCTCTGTAGAAATAGCAAGTTCCATTTTCAGTATCTCCTTTTTGAAGTGTTGCAAAAGACTCTGAAAGCTGTCTAACCATTTAGTCAAAAGGGATAACAATAGCATTTAGCCCAAAGTTAACACACTCGATTTGAAGATCGTACTGTTATCACTCACTCAAATGAACAGTCATGCTTTGCTGAAGTTTTCCATTATGCCCTGAAGTGACTCATGGGAAACTAGATGCTGCAAACATGAGGATGAAATAGGTTAAGCTACCATAAAATACAATCAATGACAGCAATGTGTACTTTTGTTTTGTGATCCTCTAATGGCAGACCTTACTGTGGCTGCTGGTAGTCCAGATACCTTAAGCTGATGGGTGAGCAGGCAGAAAGGCACAGGAGCAAGCAGGTAGTACAAAATTACGGGGCTTCAATGAGGAAGGAAATCTGCCATAGCACAAATTATTTGGTGGACTGCCACGGTATAGTACCAGTGGTGCTTTGATTTGTCTTGCCAAATCCATCTAAACTTCCATCTAAACTTCTGCTAGGTTTTGGGCTCCCTATGGAAGTATCTCAAACTCCGAACCATATTCACAGAGAAAGCAGCCATAACCCCCCCAAATATTTATCACGTTTGCATTGGATGTTATTAAAGGCCACAGCACACTTGAAGAGCACAATGCACGCCTATATTTCAGCCACTCTACTTCACAGTCTGGTATCTCAATGCAAAACCACTTTTTTTTAGTAGTTTTACCTAATAGGCCTAAGTATGACCTGAAATGGTTGCAACAGAAGTGGTTTTTTGGGCTTATGGTAAACCAGATCAAAGCAGTGATCTGAATTAAAAATTACCTTTTCCTGCCCTTCCCCTTTTCAGAGTGAGAGATTGCATCTCTCTGTGGCCATGGTAACTTATGCTGACTTGAAGAATATCTGGACTATGACCCAAGGCATGTCCACGTGTTCTGTTCTCTAGACTCTATTAAGGCAACAAAAACATTGCCAAAGCACACAGCAAGGGGCTTAAACTGCAACAAGATCTGACAGCACTTAACTGCCAAAGCCCTTGGCTCACCAGAAATCATGAAATAGCACAGGCTCCTCTAAGACATGTAGGAAAAATGCATTAAAAAAAAAAAAAAAAAAAAAGGTAGGATTTGTAACCATTTGTGCTAACCATAGCACGCTTACAGCATGAGAAAGTGAAAACCAAATGAGAAGTTTGGAAGCACTGCATGAGACCAAACCTCTGTCTTGTCATCCATCTTTGCTCATGACAGTGCCAACCCCATATCACTTAGTCATGGACAAATTTGTGGGTATTTCTCCTAGAGAAATACCACTTGGTAAGTGAACAGAGAGAAGTCGTGATGTTGCAGGCTGCAGGTAAGCATGCACACGTGGAGGGGTGGGTGTGCTGCAAAAATGTCACAGATTGAGAGTTTAAGCACAGCTTCCTTGCTAAAGAAATTAATGTCCTATTTCAATGCTGTCCATTGCTGCACACCGGTGATACAAGCCTTTTTTAATTTTTAAGGGTGAACTTTAATTTACCATGAACTCTTCTTCTGCATTTTAAATTAGGTAGGGTTTTGAAGCCATTCCTGAGAAATATTTTCAATAGAAGAGATGGGAAAAATCACTAGAAAAGTAACCCTCATCTTTTGTATGCTTTTTATTTATCTTTGGTTTTTCCTCAATCTTCTGACTCTAAAAAGCCTCATTACACACTTCATTAGTAGCTTTCTGAGGCCCCATAGTGCAGTAGCATCTACTCAGAGTCTCTGAGGGGTGAAATTGGAGATTTACTGAGGAGAGTTTGAGGGCTAATTACAAAGCCTTATCAACTAATAATGCAATCAGTGGGCCCCTGGCACAGTGATAGTGTTCTCTGCTGCAGTCAATAAGATCTGGGTTAGATTAGTCCACAGGGTTAAGAGGGAATGCTGATGAAGGGCAGCTAGTCATCTGGCGACCTAGGAAGTATCTTTTACAGGGTCAGAAGACGGTCCCCATCCTTTCTTCCTCTGCAGAATAATAGGAAATGCTCTTCAGCACTGTTAGGCACCTTGTTCTCTTAGAAGTTGCGCAGTGTGAAAACCAGGGAGCAATTGAGCCGGGGTCTCCTGCCTCATTGTAGTGAATACCAGCTTGATGTTGTAGGGCTGAAATGTATTACCCAGGATTAGGGAAGGAAAGGGGATCCTAAGGCGCTGAACAGAGTGCAGAGTCTTCTCAGGAATAAAACAGGCTTTTGTCAGAACGATATGCAGGCCAGCCTCACAAGTGAAAATACTGAGATCCAGGAGAAAATATGGTTCTGGTTTCTGGTGCTTATTCATCCCGGCTTTCAACAAATACTTTTACTTTTCATTTGAAAAGGATCAAGAGCTGCTTTTCTCATTTGCTTAGTTTTTAATAAAACCTAGATGAGGCTATAAAGTATGTGTGTAGAAACACTTCTTTAGGCAAGGATTTGAAAATTAAGGTGCTTTTGGTTAAAAAGCAGAAATCATGTATAAATTTTCACTTCTCCCAAATCGACTCTGTTTTTTCTCCAGAAATTACAGTCTCATTAATGTCTTCAACGTCACCATGAGAAGTTCACTTGTTTGCTTAAGACCTATTGGCTTACATGTATGTTTAAATTAAGCTCATGTTCAGATGCTTTACTGAGTCCTGATGGTCTGTAGTCTGCATTTGTTCTGCCTAATTATGATTTTTTTTTTTTGCACGTGTGCATGTATATGTACCAAAAGCAAATAAGACGAAAAAAAAAGTGAGATAGTGTCCTGAAGAAAATGATGACTATTTCAATTCCATAAAGGGATTTAGGAACATACATCCAATATTTAATTTCTGCTTAGATCCTCAGATCCATTTACTGAACTGCTACATGATGCTTTAAATGCCTCTAAGTTTTTTGCTGTAACATCTGCTTGAGTTTTGTTGTTGCTGACCAGTTCGCTGCCTACTCTCCAGGGCAAGCTCAAAATAGCATATTGGAACAAGACTTTTAGGATTAGCTATATGTGCACATCTGTCACCTCTTACAAACAATAGCTCTGAGTTTAGATTTCCCCCATCAGACTTGTTGTATGACATGCACATTCTGCATGATTTGAGGTACAGGCTTGATTGAGCCTACATCCTCTGTATCTTTGCAAGGAGTGATCAAACCACCAGACTGTTTAACTATTCCGGGTGATTTCCTCTCATTCTCTTCTGGTTCATGTTGCACAAAATCCCTAAATACTGACTAATGAGAAAGGTTCTCTCTTACTAGTGATTAGTAGGCATTTCATAAGGATGGAAACAGCAGTCTCCACCTCCTCCTTAACATATTCCTGTAATAAATCAAATGTTCACTATCTTTCAGGCACCTTTCTAAAAAAAAAATGATGGGTCAATGATGAAAAATAAAGGCACCTTAAAAATTTAATTTGGCCCAAATTCTCATATCTATCACTGATCAAAGAGAAGCTCCAGTCTGTCAAAGACTGGAAAAGAAATTCTTTGCTGCAGATAAATTCACCAGATTTATGTGTACTTTCAGTTTTTTTCAAAGAACCAGACTAACTGTGCTATTCCGAAGGGAGAATCAGACTTAATGTCTATACTCTGAGTTTTCCAATGGGCTGCATGCAGGCACATCTGTGCCCCTTTGCAGAGCTCTATTGACTTCAGCAGGAATCCACAGAGGCACAGTATGAGCTGCAGCTGCTGTACAATGGCACTGCTAGCTACGCTTAATCATTAGATTCTGGTCGATGAGTTATTTCATGTACCTACAAAGACATAGTTAAGATAGATCCAGATAGAGAAATGAATATCCATTGAAATGCAAATCTCTCAATAAAATAGGGTTTGATAACTTATGCTACCTTGCTAATCCTAATGCACCTCCCTCTTAGGTGCCCAAGATGAATTCTTTTACAATTTTTATCTTTTTGTCCCAGAATGATACTTCTGAATTGCATATACTGATTTAAACGGAAGTGATTGTACTTTCTTTAATGTTCCATTCATTCTCAGATTTTTTGACAAATGTAGGCATGATCATGAAAATAAAATGTATGATTTTAGACTACTACAATCCCAAAAATTAATTTGATGGAAAATGGACTTTCTTTATATCTGATGCTCCCTTAATAAACCTGATAGATGCATTCAGAGTCAGAAGGTGACTTTCTTGCTGCAACTTTTAGAGGCCTAGGAACATTTCAATTCACTTTTGGTACCTTCTTGACCCAGGGTGCACTGGTGGCTGAACATTTGACAGAGAACAGGTACTCTGGGGAGTGGTCACTATTTTGAATGTGAGTAGGTCAAGGAATGACCTTGGCAAGTGTATGACATTTGCTGCATTGTTGGCATCACAGTCATACTTTTTTAAGCAAAGGTTTTAGTTTTATGACAAAGTATATGATATCAATCACGTCTTAGAAAATAAAATAGAGTTTAAAAAAAAAAAAAGAAGTAGCGTGGCAGAGATCCCTTTCTCAGGAGTCATACACCCCGCGTTCCCAGTAGGGTTGTCTTGACTGTCAAGTACTGCTGCTCAGGAACCTGAAATTATAGGGAGAATTTAGGGAGTGAGTTTGTTTTGTTTTGACCATGGCTTAGCTATAAAATTTAAAACCATGTCAGCCTTAAAATCTCACATTTCAAGGTGTCCTAAAAGTGAAACCATGTTGGTTTACTATCATATATACCTTTTCACCAAATGACAGAAAACATTTGTCTTCTGGAAAAGATGCAATGGTTGTATAAGTTACAGTGCAGAACTGTGTGTTGTAATTCTAGCTTACAGTAATACTCATCATACAGCAATGACAAGAGGGTTCAGGAAACACACCACAATCGTCCTGGATATTCATCAGCATCTGAACTCATGACAAAGCACGGGCTGAGTGCTGCGCAAAGTGATAGACTTCAAGAGAGTAGTGCAAGGTGCTGTGGTACAGATCGCAGAGGGCATGCCTCAAATCCCCCAGCACTCTAAACTGAAGTCTTTGGGCTGTTTCAGACACTGCCCATGTTCATATAAACTTTCCAAAATTTAAATCAAACAATAGAATGCAGGAAAAAAAAACCCACACCAAAGTTAGCTATTTACCTATAAAGTAAGCATCTTACTCCTTTTAAAAATACACAGTTAATAGAGGAGGAAATAGATGGCTAAATTGTAGATGGCTAAAGATGAGGAAATAAGAGTCCTTCCCTTACCATTAGTTAATGCTTCACTGTAACTATTGAATTAGCTTACATGATTGTTCCTTTCATTAAAACATGTTCTAAATAGCTGTCTAGTTTTACAAGTCTTCCGTTACAGTGGCATAAGTGGGGAAAAGATAAGGAGATGTAGATGTGCTCTTACATCTCCTGAAATCTCTTGACAAATGTTATCTAATGCATTGTTTACAATATAAGTAAACTTAAACTTCTTCCTACATTTTTACTATACTGAGTCCCATTAGGGACAGCTACAAGACATGGCAAAACACAGAAAGAAATTTGTTTTCTGAAGTCAAAGGGGTTGAAAAATCGTCATTTTCTGTTTACTTAGCACATCGTGTTGTTTGTAGGGCTAAACTAACACATATTTTCCAGCAGTTATTTTCCCCCGTTCTGTTCTTAAATGTCATTCTTGGTGAGGTGTGGGCAAGAACAGTTAGTTTGTCCAAGAAGAAGAGTGTGCTTTTGTGAAAGCCAGTATCCTCAGCGAGGGAGTAGGATTAGATGGCTGTAGCAGGGGTGAGCTGGACTCTGCTGGTGGATAGTAGGTGTCGAGGGTACTTTTGAAATCTGCAGAGGACAGAAATTGGATAAGTGGCCCAGTGCTGGCTTCTGTCATGGTGTTTTGGAAGATCTTGAGCAGGACAACTGTGAGCTGGGAGTTAAAGAGGATTCTAGGGAGCACTAAGGATTAGGATCTGGGTTGGTGAAGAACGAAGGAGAGATGTACACTCAAAATGAAGGATTTTGGTAAATGCGAATTCTGGGGCTGGAGGAAGGGGCAGCTTTCAGATAGGAGCAGCAGCGAATATGAGATTTGGGTATGGAGGCTTGAGTTTTTGCAGACTAGAGGAATGCAAGAAAAGGGAGGCTGTGATGCAAGACTCTTAGAAACTGCTAAGCAGGAACTGTGCTGCCTCTTCCTTTATTCTTTATCTAGTTTTTGTTGTTGCAATATGCAGCCTAACCTCTTTCCTATTCACCCTATATGAGGGTGACATGCTATCAGATATGCTATCAGATATACTGTCCCAGATAAACTTGCCATGCTATAGCTCACTTGATGTGGTTATAGTACTGTATTTTGTCTTCCCTGAATACACTTGGGCAATCTGCTGAGCACTGAAAGTACTGTTGCAAATTTAGCCAGCTTCACTGAAGCCCTAAAGCTTCACTTTTAGAGTAGACATTCTCAAGAGCTACAAGGTCTACATATGGGACTACCTTATTCCCAAAATTTTCTCTAGGCTTTCAGTCTTGCTTGCAGCTAAGATATTTCTTGTTAAATTTAAGACCTTTTCCTAGCCGCCCTGGGCTTCCTTTGAAGCCAACAGAAAAGGGAAAGCAACGTTTGAGGGGAAAAAAAAAAAGCTTTTAAAGAGGAATCCATTCCAAAGGTCTTGTCTCTTTGGAAAAGCAAATGGAAAGAGAACTGACATACATATTTAACTTTTCCTTGTAGTCTCATTCTATTCCTCATTTTCCATAGTACCGAACTTTAGAGTCACCTCCTTGATGTTAATGTGTGTATTTGTTTTGTTTTGAGGTCCTGGAGATGAGCTGTCAAACCGTCTCATGTGCTTATGCTTGTCTTGCCCTTCCTCAGCTGAGATATGAGATCATCTACTACAGACCATAAAAGAAAATTATTTTCTTTAATCAAAGTGATAGAGCTGTGGTGTTTTAGAAATGAAGGTCAAGAATTTTGTTCCTAAGCTTATAGGTAGAGGGGATGTCATTAAAAAGCCGACATTTACCACTGTCACATGTGGTGTGTGTTTTGTAGCGTTGTTGACAAGCATGAAAGTTCCTTGAGCAACAGATAATGACATGTGAGAGGAACTTCCCCATGTAACTTTGGATCTATGGTGTTTTGGTCTGGATCATGTTTATGGCAAGGTCATCGTTTTTGCCATGCATTGACACATTTATCCTAGAAGATAACTTTGAGTGTATATCTTAGAAGTGAAAACCAATCATTTATTTTTATAAGAAAAATTTCAAAGTATTAATCAAATGGATGTGAAATTGCTTTTACAGCCTAATATATGTAACATTTCTTTTATTTTGCTACAGTCCTATGAATCTCATAAATGAAAAATTATTTAACTATCAGGTAATGTCCAAACTCATCCATCAGAATTCA